>NW_019213419.1:0-5410 GCF_002532875.2 Varroa jacobsoni
ATATAGGCGTCTAGCAACAGCTGGCGCGATAATAGCATTAAAAGCACTCTATGAGCTACATACCACTAAAGTATAAAATAATTGAGTGCGAAATGAAAATCTGTAGGCAAAACAAAGAGACGCTGAACCAGGGATAATTTATGTAAATGAATGATTGACGCGTACCACGGGTATATGTGACATACGTATCTACGGAAAACGCAAAGTCTACATCGAAACGAGCTGAGTGACGAGTACTGACTGACTCGGAGCCAGTAACAGCCAATAGACTATTTATGGAACAGAGCATCGTCATCTTTCCATCGCCATTAACAAAGACACAAATGGATACACGGACATTCATAGCATGTAGCAAACAGCGCCCGTGTGGTATGCTATGGTTATCATTCTGAATGAGATACTTGCTTATTTTCCAGTAAAGTGTCCTGTATATTATTGTTACATAATATTGCCTTTAAGTGTAAACGGTGTGTGTTTCTTGTAAGATACAACTTAGGTAATATACATTGCATATATATATATATATATATTGCATTTTTGACTGGGCAGCAGTAAACTTATGCCTTGAATAGCTCATTGTGGAGCGTTGTAAAGAATGCCCTGTAAACTTGCCTTACTAAATCTATTGCTAACAGCAGTCTGCACTAACAACTTAGTAACAATCTTAGTAACAACAAAGGAAAGACCTTCATACATTAGAAACATTTTTAATCAAATCTTTATCTAAAATAGTATTTGATAATACTGGCTAACTATTATTTTCCTTGTAAAAGGGGAGGCAATATCTAGGCGATTCTCAATGACAACTAAAAACGCCCTGAACTATAGCGTTGCTTCTTTGAATATGTGTGGCCTAGTTATGCAACAACGATCTTAAATTATCAATCAAAAGAAGTAAACGTGAACGACCATGACGACGAATCTAGTATTCTTAAATAAGCATTTACCGGAAGCACGGAATGCCTAATTTATAACTTCCATGCTATTTATTTATATTAAACCAACATTGCTAATTATATAAATCCAATGCTAAAAATGGAAATTGAAGTCTTGCTAGATATTTACGTTACTTGTGAAGAGAAGTTTGTTGATAGAGCTTGGTTGATTGAAGCTAGTGAAAAAGACATGACATAAACAGAAGGAATAAAAATATTTACTTAAACTCTAAATATTTTTCCGCATTTATGAGTATAACAGTGTCTTCAATAAATTCATTTGGATGATTAACTTTAACTTTTAAGTAAGCAACCTTTGTAACTTTGCAACTTAAGCAAAACTTTTTTTTGCTTTGAATATTTTGATATTTCGCGTATGCCCTTTCACTCCATGAAGCGACGGAAGCTAATGGCGCCAGTTCTGTCTATATCTGTGACGAAATAAAAAAAAATATATATTCATGATCATAGAACTACTGCCAACGCCGAAATGCAACTTATTAGTCCAACACCAAGGTTTTAAATATTGATGTCAATGAAAACATTTGAGCATGAATGTTCTAAATCAAGCGTAGTTCAAAACAGGCTTTACTTCCCTCGATGTATATTACATACATACGTATAGTCTGCTATTCTCATCCTCTTCATGTGTCACCGCGCACTTAACAAATGTCGCTTGTCGCCTGATCAATATCACAGACACCCGATAACGAAATGGCCAATTATTCTTTTTGAGGAGTGACCTCAGATCGGTGAACAGAGAACATAAAGCTGTTGTGGATTCTGCATTGCATTACATACATAACTCCCGATTAGCACAAATGTCATATATCCAAAATTTTATCGAAATTTGCTAATCAGCTGAACATTGCACAGCAGAAAGTATTAGCGCGTACTACAAACCAAGCGCTAGAATAACAATCGTGCTGCTGTGTTAATAAATTTCATATCATGGCATACTATGTCATTATACTTTAAAAAGGGTGCCCTTAAACTCTTTCTTAATAAATATAAAAAAAACTCTATCGTTGCCGCATTCGTAAAAAAAATCGCATATAGGTGAACTCGTATGATTCGATATAAAAATACCATCTTATTGACATTATGTTAGTTATAAAAACAAACTCGAATTTAATTTACGCGTCTAAACGTGACAGTCACTAAAACGGAATAGATTTAGTCAAGGTATATTAGAGACGTATATACTGTAAATTCTTCGGTCCAACAATAAAAGTAAAGAGTATCAAATGTTTACCTTCCTGAAAATACTTGGAAATTTATAACGTTTTCTATCTTACTTTGTCAAGGGTGCTTTAATATGTATGCTAAAATATACTTTAATAATAAAACGAGTCTGACGACTCTGTAAAGTGAGAATTAAGACAAAATAATAAAAAGTGCCTAATCAAAACCTTTTCTTTGAGCATGAATAACGCGCGATTTCTAAAACTAAAAGTTGTAGGTATTCTGCACTTACAACTTGCATTTTACTTATATTGTAAACTCTAAAAGAATTCAATGCAAGAAGCAAACATGATTCAACTGGCTTTGAATATTTCGAGTATATAAGGGCGAACGAAAGGTTGATGTTTAGGCCAAAAGAACCCTTTTCATAAAAAAAAAATGGAGAACAATCTTTCTCTTTTTGAAATTAGTGTTTGTCTGTTTCCTAGCTTAATCCAATGAAACTTCATGGTCGCAAACGTAAATTATTTTCCCGTAGTGGCTTTGGAAATTGCTGAGTATAGGTAACCTCAGTTATATATAACGAAAAAATTTGCTTGAGGAAAAATTGTAAACCAAATCTATGTACTTCTCAAAACCTCCGCCATCAGATCCAATGCAGAATTGAAAAAATATAGCAGATTATTAAATATAGATATTGGTGGTAAATAGGTAATGGCTATTTTGGTGTATGGACACCCCTTTATGCTTTTTGATCTAACAAATATTATGTCTTTGGAAAACTCTTTTTTTCGCTTTATTAAGGCATTATCAGTGGTTCTGTGTAGGTGCAAATGTTTTATTTTTAGCTAAAAGTATCCAGACAGGTGGATAGGTACCTAAGCTAATTTGTCCCTATTTTATACCCTAAATGAGTAAATTTTTTAATGCTGATTATCCCGAGAACAGCTCTAACGGTCTTTGTGATCTATTGTGTGATGCTTAGTTTTTGCCGCTTCATTTAACAGGACTTTTACACGAAATTCGACTTTCGAAAAAACAACTTTTTCATTTTCGTATGTTTTTTAGAAGGCGATTAAGATATTTTTAAATTCTTTATATGATTTAGTAATTGCATGAAATTTTAAAAATGAAGGTCAATTTCACTTTGGGATACCAAAATGACCTTAAAAGGGTAACTAACCAACGGCTAGTACAAGAAGTCTTTATTCATAATAGGAGCACGCAATAATTGACACGGAGGTGTGGGGTATATGCTACTAGATCATTATATGACTAAAACACAAAAAGGAGTATCTGAATTGGAGTAACAAAAGAATCAAAGACCTAATAGATTTGCTGGTATCATCGATTTTCTAGATCAGAATAGCGGGATAACACAACAATGTAACAAGGTTACTCAAATAATGCAGTGAGCTAATAAAACTGGGTGATTGGAAAACTGTATCAAAAATTCACGATAACACAATGAAAATGACTGCAATGGTGTACCGTGGCCAGTATAACCGAATGATAGAATCACTCTAACTAGTTGGAGTTCAGAATTTGAGCTCAGGATGGACGGTGTAAATCTGATTTAGGATCAACTGGGAAAAATGATATCATAGAATAAGGCAGCAGCTAGTATGTGTCCGGTGCGGACGATGTGTGGGAAATAAATGAATAAGCTAGTAAGCCTACGTGTTCATAGGTAAAAGATGTTGCGTATGTTATTGCACAGCTCGAGAAGCTGTCGCTATACCAATGTAATAACATGCTTTCAGAAACAAATATAGAAAAGCTCCGATCATCATCTTGATATACTTCTTATTTATTTCTTCATCGGAATAACAAACAACTTCATCCTTTTTCAGAGATTTAACATTTATAATAATTAATCCACACCATCATTATCATCAGCATTATCATCCCTTCATTTTCCTTGTCATTAACTTTGTCGCCTTCGTCAGTCGTGTTGAGTTATTGTTGACATTTCTTTCGCCCTTTCTCTTATACAGTATCGTCTGGTTCTACACAGTTTTCATCCCTCTCGTTGACTACTACTTAATTCATCCGTCAAGCCGTTTTGTCACTTCGTTTTGCGCAGCCCTCTTGAGGCGTACGGTTTCTCTCACCTTACGCGGGTCAGCAACCCCTTTCAGGCAAATGCATCTTTCAATCAAGATAGCACACTATTACATCCTGTCCAAGTAACGGTCCTTCTTTGTCTGTTTTAGTTTAACATTATCATGTCTTTAGGTATCATCATCATTATCATTTTTATAGTATGTTTTTTTCTTTCGCTCTGTTTTCCTCGCTCAGTTTGGCTAGATCAGCGGGTGTGTCTGTTTTGCGTGTTTTGTGTGTCGTGCGTACGTGTTTTAAGATTTGGCAGTGATCAGGTCACCAATGTGAGCCGTTCAGCCCGAGATGGCCCCGCAAGTGAGCCAATTGCCGAACATAAAATGCATCCATCTCAAAGGGGGACGAACTCATTTTGTGTTCGATTGCCTTCGGGTCATTCGTCGAGTCATCGTCTTAAGCTTTTCATTCTATCTTTCGCTTTTTTGTTTTTGTTTTCTGGGGCAGGATATTCTAGGCCTTGCCCCCTATCGACAACGAACATTCGGACGCCTAAACAAATTTTTAGGGTAGACGGCATCTCTCTGAACCCTTTGCATCTATAAGAAGGAGACATATACAAACCGGCAATGTTTATCTGTGGGACTTATCTTTCTTTATGGTTGTATCTCTCGTTGTACAGACACCGATAACATACCAGTGTAATCTACAAGTGAACGCTTCGATTTCGTGGCTCCCATCAGGAATTACCAGGTTATTCGTTTTGGGGAGGCAGTGATTTGTTCCACAACTTTCACAACAACGGTGGCGAAACCGCTTGTGTACACACCACATATTAATAGCAGTTATTCATTATTGACCTCTTTATGGTCATAAGGTGTAGCATCAATGGCGCCGCACATCCCGCAGAATGCCTGTATTGGTATGTCTCCAGTACATTGGATTACTGCTCTAATCCAACGCCGGGCCAGGGTGTACAACTTGAAGTAATTGCTTGGACCCCACTTCTTTTTTATATTTCAGTTATCAATGTGATCCGAATATGGATGGGTTAGAGATTGCACGTCTTTTCTTTTTATTGTTTAAATTGTTCCCGCCTCAAACGTGGGAACTAGGCGCCCGTAATGTTTAGCTGTCGTTCCAGACAGCTAACTGCCACGATGTGTCCTTTCGATAGTTCGCCTCTTTGACACTATCTCGTTATATATATATATATATATATATATATA
>NW_019213419.1:5510-68580 GCF_002532875.2 Varroa jacobsoni
TATATATATATAGCATATATAAGTACTTGTTAGGGTCCGTTCTTTTTTGCTGTATTTGTCATTCTTGTTGTTGCTGTCATTAAGTGCCTGGGTGGAAATTGTGGCGAAGAACTATTTACATGGCAAAGCCTCCCTATGCCTGACCTTTTTTTTCTGGGTGAATTCCTAGTGGATCTAACTTGAGTCATTTAATTCCGTTTATCTGCCTTCGATTTTATTCGTTCTGCCTATTTTGTGCCCTGCAGGCAGGGAGCAACTAAACATAGCGATACGGCGTGTAAATTGCATTATGAAACAAGTAGGCGTCGGGAGAGGCGTTGCTTTGGAGGCCAAGCGTAGATACGCACAATGGACACGCTGAAATGAGCGTTTGCTGTCATTTTGTTTTAGTCCTTCTTTTCTTGATCAAGCCAGCTTTTCTTGATCTTTGTGGAGCTAAGGCAGTCCACATAGATTCTTGTAATTGCTCTAAGTGAGTAGAGTTTATAAACATAGGGCCAAATCCAGTGTTTCTTCAAAGCTACGTTTTAGGCAAAGTAAAGGAGAACTGAAAATTTATGGGAACTATTAAGGCTTGAGGACAATGCGTTCATATAGAAATGTAGACTATTTATTATTTAAATGTTATCGTACCTCCTATAGACTCTGTATAGCCTTTTTTCGGTTTGTTTGTATCTACTGTAACGTAAATTGCAGACGATAGCGTAGCAGACAACAGCTTAAATCAACCAGTTCAATGGCCCCTCCTTAGCGCCCTCTGATGGCATAGTATTATCAACTAAGAGTGCAAAACAAAAAGGATGCATTTGGAGGTGTGGCAGGAATGTGAGTGGAAGATTATAGTAAAAAAATTTATATATCGCTTGCCTTAGTTTTAGTTGACTCTTCTTGTTACCCTTTTGTTCGGTTTGTTTCCTTGACGTTGGTATTCATTATATCGTAATATAATTACAATACAATAACAATGCGATCATAAGAAGACGAAGGAGAACTCCAATAATATTCTTAATAATCATACTATCATCATCGTCGTCATCGTACTATTAAGCTCTGTCATAATGAAGGTTGTATAGAGAAGCTCTTTAGTTGTCCCTCTTTCCTTTGACTCTCTCATTTTCCCCTATGTTCTGTTTTATTCTGTCATAGATTAGTTAGCAGTTTCCATTGATAATCATACTAATAGTAATACTGTACTTACAATAGTCATAATAACAATAAAAATAATAGTCAGCAATATTATAATTTCCATTATACAATATATAGCACTCTGGCGTGACGTGTGGATGCTCTTCGCAAATGGAAGTTGGCGGTATGCTGTGACAAATATAAACGAACGATCGCCAAATCGCGTGAGGTTTCGTTTGTCTGTACTAGTTCCATATGGTCTGATACCCTCACGGATGAACTCCATGCGTTCGCCTCAAAACGGTACAGTTATTTCATATGTATGTAATATTAACACGCAGACATCAACAGACAAGACCGATGCTACGGATCTTAAATTAAGACATCAAGCGGAAAATCAGTAGAAGTAGGGTTCGAAGGTATCGCTACGATACAGAAAAATCTTGAGTTGTTTCTAAGATAAACAACAGATAAATGTTAAAGGCATACTGCTATTATTACTAGTAATAGGCAGAAGATGCTCTTATGTCGGATGAGTTAATATAACTGGAAGAGAACGCGTGCGATGTCGCGCAGTTATTCACACGAGTTTCAATCTGATCATGCCCAGTGATCTGTGGCATATTCACTACTGATATGACAACTAATTAATCAAGTTAATAATGGGTCAAGTTGTCGTGCAGCGTCAAATAGGAAACTTGCTACGTCATTAGGTGAACAGCAGCGAACAGGATTGAGTAGGCGCAGAGCTTCTGCCATGTCATTTATAATAATTGCAATTGTTGATTCATAACATGTCTCATTATAAGCAGTACTATAATATTATTATAATAGGGTCAATGCACGCAGTCATAGACTATATATAATAATAATAATCGTAATAGTAGTAATAAACATTATTATTACTGTTACTGTGTCATTGTTATTATTAGTTTATTTGAAGTAACAAACAACGGGCTGCTTATCTCTTCTTTCTGTTACGTTGAGTGTTGTTGTTATTGTTATTGTTTCGCGTTTTGTTCATTCGTACCTTCCTATCTCATATATATATATATATATATATATATTAGTCATCGGTTTCATTATGTAACTCATTATCATTATTATGTTTTCATCAATGTTATCCTTAATTTTTCATTGCTAACTTCTTAATTAAATCATCATCACTTATAATATAATTATTATTATAACGAACTATATTATACCGTTATATTTTCAATAGTGTTGTTATTAATTCTTCCCTGCGTGTGTTTTCAGAGCATTCATCAGCAACTCAGTTCATTTTAAGCCTCGCTTTTGTGCACCCGGTTCCTAAGTTCATTAACCGTCTATGTGTTAACATCCATATCTGTTATTATTATGTCTTATTAGGTATTAATAATAAGCAAGCAGTGCTAGTATTCCTAAGTAGAATTATTGTTATTATAATTATTATGAATGTAACATGGCTTGTCTTCATTATTTTTTTTCTTATGTCTAGGGGCAGTGTTGCACCTGTTGCACCGTTCGGTTTGTTTTATTTTCAATGTCCACCTCTTTCTTTCACAAAATCGCTAAGTATTTGTTCGTCTAAATCGCTCACCTCCTCTGTCGCGCTTTTATTTATTACCTTCCTTGTCTCGTATAGCATCTATTACTTTCTTCTAGCATTTTTTATTTGGTAACACACACACACACGCACACACACACATATATTTTATTGATTTACAATTACGTTTTGGCATAGTTGTCACCGGGGAAAGGTTGCCAAGGGCCGATTGGCGGTTCCTTCTGAAGTGCTTTCTTTTCTCGGTGACCGGTCCAAAGTCAATTAGAAGCTTACCGACTGACTTCGATCCTCACGGTCTATTAATTACGCTTATCATCATCGCTCAACAGTCAGTGGCAAATTATTACAATGCATGTATGTTTGCTGGGGGATTTGTTGGCAGGGGTTTGTTATATTTGCTGCCGTCCTTCACACTGAAAGCCGTCACTTCATTTTCTCATAAAGTTTCCACCTCTCAGGCCTTGTGTCTCTTTTATCAGTCACTGTGGCTTCTCCACTGCCGGTATGACAAGCTTGTCTGGCGAGCATCGCACGCCATAAAAGTCGATCGTCATTGGCAGTATCGTGCGTCGAGACTGACACTATTGTTTCTCTCATTAGCTTCTACAGATGGGCAGTGTCAATAATTAGCGGACCTATTTTTACAAATTGGACCGGCTTGTTTCTCGCATTACACCGTTCTGGTTCGCACTCGCTGCTATGAATTGATCTCTCATACTGTGTATCCCTTGAGTTGTCCAGTTTAAATTCCACGAGATCCGCCATGGCAATACGGCTGATGGTGGGTTTCGTGTGTTATCATAAACAAAAAAGGGCTCCACCCCCAGTCATCAACAAACTGTAGATCACACCATCATTCTCCAATGCCCGTTCATCCTATAACAAGAGGTTAGTGTCGAAGAGGCATATTAACATTTATTCCAAGCTAGCACTTGCATGTAGCTAGTGGTTGTTACCCTTTGCTTTTTTTTGAATTTCTTTACTCAGAGCAGATTACCTTTTTTCTCTCAGGTGAGATTTTATTGTCTGTTGGACATTGGATTTTCTATTTTATTCAGTTCCAATCAGGTAACCGTTTTCTTGCTGTCGAGTGAATACCCACATCTTCTCCTTGAATTCATCTCGTCAATAGATAACTTGGGCTAGTATAAATTGAATACATAGTGTGACTCTCTGTACGTGTGGTCTAGGGTAGCACTGTTAGTCACAGCATTGATGAGTTTGTGTGATGGGCTATTTTCGTTTCTTTCTGTACGAAGATAAATCTGTGAAGGACTAGTCCATGGGTGGTGACGGTCTGATTCGATTTGAATTAGCACAACTGACCATTACGCGGTCATTGTCATTTGATAAAACAATGGGTGCATTGAGTTGCAGCGTTCTACAAGAAGTCCTGCAACTCATTGAGCTTGGTAAATCAGCAAGACCAGGAAAACGTCCTTTGTCAACTTTTAGGTATTTGTCATCGCAAACCACCCGCGACAGTCGTCTTCCTATTGCCTTATTCCTTTTTCTTTGTTTTGTCAAATGTTCGACGCAAAGCTCACAGCTACTCGAATTCATTGATTGTGAGTTGCTAATTCCTAGCTCTTCAGTCCGAGAGCATGTGCACGCGTCTGTGGTATTATAGTGATAATACGATTTTACCCATTTGTTTGGTTGCTACCAGCAGCTAAATAGGAAGCGGCGCTTAATGGTAGAAATAATAATCAAGCATTGTTTAACGTTTGAGCAGGTGAGGAAGCAATTTGTGGCCAATGCATTGATGTATATACATCTATTTTAGCTAGTTGGCTCGCCGGTATTCTCGTTATTGTTGTTGTTCTTAGTATTTTTCGTAGATATTTCCATTTGGCCTGTTTTTCATGTTATTCTCGCTGTCATCGCAGGATGTAATAATATCCCCCTTTGGGTTTAAAGGAATCACATTGCATTCTGCCTTACACATCAGCCTCGTGCCGGAGTCAATCTTTCACCTACGCATTTTGATCATCAGCATTGATTGAATTCATCATCATCGTCATCGTCATCATAATCATCATCGTGAATGGCACTATTTTCATTATTCAGGCCAGTGGAGTTTTACAGTTGTAAGGACACGGCTGCGCCACACCTCATTGAGGGCTAAGCTCGTTATTCTAAGCTTTGACTTTTACCCCTCAGACTGTGTGTGTGTGTAAATGTATGTAGATGTGCTCTGCTTTCACCCCACTTTTCTTCGCTGCAGCGCCTTGCACCAATATATAAATACACCTGAACGAGGAATGTGCAACCAATATTCGGTATAGGATTAGCCCATTGTCTACCACCAAGGTGATCTGTTTAATGCCCTTGTCTGGTCTGCGTTCGTTATCCGTTCCTCAAACAGGAGCTAGCTCATAAATTTTATCGGCTCCATTATATAATATAATTATTATAAGCCGCATCCTTATGGGGAGTATGTCACGTGAACACCACTGGCACTTACATTGCACCAGCATCTTGGTTTAATCCTGACTTGAAGCTATTGCTTGCGTAACCATGCAGAGTTCAGTTCCGCTAAAGATATGATCGAATGGTCAAAATGGGCAAAAGTGAACAATTAGACGATCTACGTGATGCCAGATGATCTTCTATGTCACAACCACAGCGACAGTCCACGCGTGACGTACTGCTCTGGATATTGACTTCAACAACTGACAAGAAAGATGAACTTCAGCAGAAAAAAGAAACGGATTTAAAAGCACTAAACGTTAGTTGTTTTGACGTAACAGTGTTACATACATCACTTTGCTTTTCGCTTATTTGGCAGATGGCGTCAGTCCCAAATTGTTTTTTCTAATCGAGTGCCGAATTAAAAACGCAAAGAAACCAAAGTATCTAGGCAACGCCCATTTCGTTCACTTGATTTTTTCCTAACAAAATAAATTCTAAATTGTGCTAGATGTGTTGATATTGTAGCAGTTGCTTTAAATGAAAAATGCTACAATCTTTCTAGCGGCAACATTTGTAGCCATTTCTGAGGTTTCCAACTTCCCGATGACCACATTGAATTATCGGCTGTGTATGTACGCTATTCGCATTTAACTAAACGGGTAAGCGGTCCCCATAGGATATACAGATTTTTCTCTGTCACTACAAGTGAAATGATTCGAAGTTTTGAAAAGTTTGCTAGCTACTAATTGACCATAAGTAGGAAAATGCCTTAAGGATTAGTTGAAAATCTATGCCAAAATGTTGACTCGTTCAGTCGTTCAAAAACGACCAGATTGTTACTAGTTGTTTGTTGTAAGACCCTGTTTTCATTTGGTAATCAGCAGCAGGGCATCACAGGGAAGTTATGATTAATTGGTTGTACGTAAAAACACAACTATCGTTCTTGATCGTTCGGCCAGCCGGAAACCACATTAAAGGGCACTGCTCGCTCGCGTATAATTTGATCACAGACATTAGTGTCTAGGTCTCTTTGTTGAGATTGAGTTACTTAATTAGTTGTTATTAGTTTATTATAATTGTTATTTATTTAACGCACTTCTCAGCTTTGTCAGTATTACTATTGTTAATAATATTATTATGATTAGTAGTGTTGTTATTACTGTTTATATCAGTTTGTCGTTTCTGTCTTCGTCACTCTCGTTTTTTCATTACTTATCATTATAGGTATTTGAACGTAGTTAGTATTTGCATACACAGCTACGTTACCGCAGTGTCTTTCTTTCCTTTCTTCTATTACTTTTGTGAGCAATTAAACTTTTACTTTGTCTTCTGTTTACGTGATAACTCACATTACGGTATATTAGTGGCTAATAATCTGTACGAAGGTAAACGTCTTGGTAATAATGCAAACGGAAGCCAGCGTTATTTGTAGTACGGGGCTTCCATTGTAGTGTCGCCATATTTTACTTGTTTTCCTTTGATGTCTTCGTTACGAACGTATCAAGGTAACGCTGTTTCCTATATCTACTCATGTTATAGTCGATTCGATGTTGACAGCCCAGAACGTGAAGCGTCAAGCAGGTGTCGTCTGCGTGTTCAGGTTAAGAGGCCCAGCCAGTTTTTTAATGACGATGGCGTCGGCGTGGCTCTTTTTCAATTACAGTTACACAAGTTGTGTCAATCTGCTGTCAATCAAGCAAGCCCAAGTTAGATTATTCTTTAATAAGGCTTGTGGCTGTCAAATCTCATTTATCTATAGCAACCAGAAACGACTTATAGTATGCCTATCACTTTGGAATCGTAATTTTCGAGATCCTAGTTATTTGGGAATACATTACTTTCAGAACGACTACTAAAGATTTAATTTCAAAGGTGGTATGAGGGGCCAGTATAGAACCAAGCCAATCACTGAGACACTGTTTTTTTTTTCATGTACCTTCTATATAACCCACAATAGGCTTTTCTCGTTCATTTTAATCAATAGCTAGGTACTGGAAACGTATAGCTTACCGTTGTAATTATGTCCTACCTAGCACATTTCAATGCATTTTGCTAATTCATGTCTAATAACTTACCATTTGTTATTATTCTAATGAAAGCTTTACAACATATCTGCCACGGTTCAAACGCTTGATTTATTTTGATAATCGTGACCTTTAGTGAAATATTTGTTGCAGTGTCACAATGCCATGAGTTGGACGCGAGATGGCCGATTTATACTTAAGATTTTGTACTATATTTACATCTAGTCCTAGTTTGATTAAAATTAGTTACTATTACGATGGTGTTTTCCGATGACATTAAGTTGTAGATTTTTTTAGCAGATTGATCTCGTTCAATGTCCGCCGACGACGGCGAGCGCACGAGCAGAGCTGGCTTATTGGTTCACTCGTCGCCTCTGCCACATAGCCACTGCCTAACGAGCATCCTCGTGTTTTTAGAAACGTTAGTGTTACACTCCTCGTCGACATTTTTATTGTACCTGTTATTGCAGTGTACTGGCCTTATTGCTTCGTAGGTGTGTGCGCGCACGGGTTTGCATGTTGCAACACCATTGTCCATTATTATCATTGATAGATGTATTTTTTTTCTGGGAATATATGTATTTGTCTCTATTGCACATAATTGCCTATCGCAGCAATCACTCTAGTTGATTTTTAATTTGTATATATTACTCATTATTAGTTTAATTGCTAGTAGCTTTCTGATTAGTCGTCTTTGGGCCTCAAGGTAATTTGGCTTCTGCCTTTTGTTCAGTAATCAACTTTGCTCACAATCGGTTGTTGCTAGGTTTTGTTTGTTTTTCGTTCTGCCGCTGTCGCCGTTGTCTTTTATTGTTTTCATCAGTATTATTGTTGATCACGCAACGTGTTTGGAGGAGGCGTTCATACCGCCTGAACTAATTTGCGTCAACGTTTCTGTTTTGTTCAAGTTGCATTTACAAACGCATGACTCTCCCATGCCTTGTATGCTTCTCGTATTGTTGCTAATTAGCATTCGTCCTTCCTTGTTGTTGTCTTATCGGGCGCAGACAGTGACTCCTCCATCTAATTCGGACACGTTCTCGCCAGGTACTTGAGTAAGCCGCATGCACCACTGTCTGCGTACACTGCTCTGTACATGTAGCGCAAAGACGTTCGCTGAACGCACGTATAGAGTCTGTCGTAGCAAATCGTATGAGCCAAACGATTAGAAGACGACGTAGAACGCAATTTTTCTCAGGACGGTTGGCTTTCCCCTTTCTCTCTACATCTATGTCTTTTTGTGACTTTTTTCCTCTCCTAGGTCTCTCTATCCCCAGATTGGAGAAATTCATTTTAGGCCTTTCGCACATTGGCTTCACTCGGGTATCGGTACAAGCGGCGGTCACGTCATATAGATGCATGGAAAAAGACAGAACAGAGACGACGAAGGTAGGGGTGGCTGACGAGAGCGAATCACTACCAAATCACAGGCGGAAACGGTGGTAAAAGTGGCTTTGACGCTAATTAAGTTCATATCGTCAGTGCCTTCATTCCAGCCAGTTGGCTAAGTCGCAGCAAAAACCATAAATGTCGCTAATGTGTTGAAAAATTCGAGAATTAACAAACGCTATCGGCTAGAGGTTTCGACTTTGATGCTGCTACTGTTGCCGAAGAATAGATAGTTTTTGCAGGAATCGGGGCACCAGAACTTGCAGGCGACGACCAAAATGGCTAAGAGCACTGTTAAGACGAAAGCCAGCTTGACAATCTGTCGGCAGCATTCTCCACAGCTGCACCAGCAGCAACGGGTCCGGCTCTTTTCGCGTTGGCGTCGACGTTGACGTTCGTTTTCAACGCTTTCGCATAGTTCGTCATACGTGATGATCGTGTTTGGATAGCCACCATGACTTTGGTGACCTTCGGTGATTCCCTGTAGTTGACCAGGGTAGCGGCTTGTGTCGTAGTGTCCATGGCCACTCGCATGCCCATCACCGCTGTGGGTGGCGTAGGTCGAAAGGCCCTGCGTACGCCCAGGTCGTCCGGCATGGTGATGTGCTGAACCCGATGTCCGATGGTCATGAGTACTGACGGCGCCAACGCGCTCGAGGCTTTTGTGCGCCGCAACACCTGGCTGATACGTGCTATGTGACGAACAATAGCCTTGCTGCGCCGTCGACAAAGTCGAATAACTGGGATGTGAGGCTTGTCGCAGGTGGCCTCTGTGATCTCTAGGGCTTTGACTTCGAGTGTGTCTGTTTCGTGGAGGCGCCTGCAGAAACTGGCCAGAGTGTTGTGCTAAAATGTTTTGTGCTCTCTGAGACATTGTTGCTATTTGCCGTGTGGTCGTGGCGTAATCTCCCGCTCCGTCAATTAACGTCTCCTTACTACGTGTCCGCACCTGCTGTTGTAAATGACCTGCCGTTGTTGTGCTGAGCGGCAGTGTACGGCTAGCTTCCCCTCGCTGGCTACCCGTGATGCTCCCCTGAGGCTGGATCGTCTGGTAGATGGCGTCTCCGGGCGGCAGGGGAGGAAGTGGAGGCAACGGGTCGGTAGGCGCAATGTGCGACTGCGATCGGTGGCGCTTATGACGCCTGCGTGGCGTAGGCTGAGCAGAAGACAAATCACTGCCTACACCCGTAGCGCTTCCAGGCGAAGGCGCCATGACGCCTTCACGGCACAGGTCTGTAAACGATGCGATTGTGAGAAGTTATAATAATGCTATATATTGACGTAATGGCGCCGATACTACAATTGATATGCGAGAGAAGCGACTGTAAGCTGATTGCATGTAGAGAATAATAAACTCACATTTCGAGATATTGCTTAGTAATAAAAGTCAACGTTAATAACTAGATCTTTATTTTTCGGAGATGTCAGATCTAATGACATCTATCGAAAATAGTTAAAACACTACTTGAATGCTAAGGACTACAACAGAGATGACTTTATTCATAAAAATTTTGTGGAAGGAGAAAAAGAGAACCGACAGTGGCTCTGCCGATCCGGCCCAATATGGCATTCATACACAGGTTTCCAAGTTTGAAACGAAGCTTCTCTAATACAACTGTAGTACAATCTAGAGACCATTTGCACAGTTATTATTAGCAAAAAACCCACCCTCGCTATAAACGAGACATGCGTCAGTCTGTGCCGCTCGCCAGGGAAGAGTCAGCCGAAAGCATCGAATCAGGCAAAAAGTTACTTTGGTGGCAATGCCGAATTCATTCGGACGGAAGTTCGTAGCTGTAGTAGATACCAACAGTATCTACTACCCGAACAGGAAATAATGAATGCGGTCTTGAAATTTTGATCAATAAAACACAGTGCGGCTACTCAATGAAATCGTACGTTCTCATTGCGGAAAATGTTAGCAGTGGCTTCGGCTTCCATATTCTCCATATTTAAACCCATATAAGTTTTATTGCTTTCATGTCTTAAAGAGATTGATAGGCAATTTAGCGTAATCTAGCGTCAAAGAAGTAGTTGATAATTGAGATTTGACATCAAATGCACAGCCTTCAAGATACAGCCAGAGCATTGTATTGAATTTAGCAATCAATAAAAATAAGTACACGTAACGCGTTTAAAATGTCGTACAGTTGAACTTACTAAATAGCTCCAGACAACCTAACGGCATGTCGCTTCCAGGAAAGACCTTTTTTTGATACGGACTTAGAATTAATAAAGTGATCGTGTGATTAAGTATCATTTCGTTTTACTGGTAAACTTGCGTAGCAATATAAACAAGTTGTGCTTAAATATGAAATAGTGGAAATTTAATTTGTCGAAATCTTAGCAGCACACGGCTTCGACGACTGCATGATCCTTTATCCTATAAAATCTAAGCTATTCTTCGTATATAAAATGCTGTACATTTTTTGTTTATACGTTCAAAATGTAATAGTACGCAAAAATCGATTATAACTTAAGATCACCTACATTAATATCTGTTAGTACAACCTAGATAATTGTTATTTTGAGCAGAGCGTTAATTACCGCCTCAACTTTCATTTCACAGCTTTGAATTCGAAGCAGACGTCCCGTCCAATTTTCTGTAATATTATAACAAATTGTGTCAATGAAATGCGGTGCGCTTCTCAGAGGTCTTACCTTCAGGGGTGCTGAGACTGAGCTTTTTGTTAATATATCTGCTGGATGATGTGTCATCTATGGCTGTTGTCGCAACACCAGCTGCACCTAGCAGCTGGATACCAGTGTCGGAAGACAAAGTTGTCGGTAGTGGTCGTTGTTGTTGTTGTTGTTGTTGTTTTATTGTAGTTGCTGAGTCGAATGGTAGAGCAGAATGCAAAGTGTTCTTAGGCAGGGACTAGAAGGACATCTCAGAGTGCTTCGAGGAGGGTCGTGACGGGTCCCCCATCATTCCTACACCCCCGCGGCCGCCCGAAGGAACTCCGCCCGAAGCTCCAACGTGGCTCACCGGGGGCGGATGCGTGTGCGACCGGTACGACCCTGCAAAAGACGTCCAAACCATGTTTTTCACGGATTTCCAAAACGTTTCTCGAAAAAGTAACGAAACGAGGCGGACCGGTCGCTTAGAGCTCACAATGCATTTTATAAAGCAGACTCAATGAGCGTCAAGGAAAAAATCCCGTACCTTTCAAAGCGTTAAGCTTTAAATATAGGATGGGCATGCTTCATAAGTATAAGATTACGGATCAGATATGTTCGTATATGTGCTTGTATACGAAAAAATTTTATGAACTTGCTCATTTAATTAGTAGGTCTGTAAGGTATTAGGTTCTGTTGGCACAGCCAAACCATGCAAGGGCCATACAACAACGGGTAAGTTTCCCAGTGGTCTACATTACTGTTTTTTTAACTTTCCTTTCTCCTGATACTTTCTCGTGTCTGCTAACCTACTATTCGCTCAGCTGTAACTTAACTTTTGGCCCGTGCTATATGTGAGTGTATGAGTGCCCGAGCAATCAACCATGAACAGGTCATATATCGAACATTATCGCACATCAACGCGGCTATTCCACCCGCCCCCCCTCTTTTTCACTGCGTCCTTTCTCACCCTGAGGATACACCCCTGTGCCATGTTGCTGCTGCTGCTGCTGTTGCATTTGCTGCAGGGACTGATGATAATGGTGAGCGGCTGACGCAGAGGGGTGTTGCTGCTGCTGCTGCTGATGTTGTTGCTGTTGTTGTTGTGTTGATGCATGGTGATGATGATGATGATGTTGAGGCTGTTGTTGATGATGCATTCCAACGCCGCCGCCGCCGCCGCTAACTCCGTGGTGTTGCTGTTTCATTGACGTGCTGTAGATAGGCTCGGTCTGGTGGAAGCCTGACGGGGGAGGACCATGGCCGGGGGTTGTGGCACCTCCTCGGTCACCTCCTGTCGATTGTTGGCCAACCACCTGGTCCGCGCCCAACTCCAACAGTGCTACAACCTTGAAGATCACAAACAGAAGAAACGATGAAACAAAACGATTTATCTTATACATTAAACTTTGGAGTAATCATGTGCTTCAGAGGAGTGATTTCCTCAGAGTGGTGTATTCGGCTTTTTCTGAAACTGAACACTTTTCTTTTCGTCGAATGCTCTTTATGATGCATATACGCAAAATGCATATAAATCACATTATTCAGTCAAGCTGTAAGCATTGCCGAATAGATATTACGATCTATACACAAAGTTGTCTTCGTTTGCTGTCCTCATCGAACACAAACACAGTTCCCCCCTCTATCAATCACAACAGCCAACAAGGAGCAGCCTGTTTTTCACTCATTGCAACTGGAATCCTTTGAACAGGCTGACTCATCCTTAGGTTGGCGTTGTGCAAGGTTCGGATTCTGTTTAAGTATTTCTACGGTTTCCGCTGCGCACTCTGGTTTACGCTTTCAACTCGTTTCAGGTCAACGTCTATGTCAAACAAGAGATTTTAACAATCGGCTAGAAATCTGTCACGCTTTCACGAGTTTGCCTTTACATTCAAGCATTATAAATTATGCAGGCCTATAAGATAGTTGGATTTTTTTCTGTTATTGTCCGTGTCCCTTTAGGGTAGCAACCCTATAGCTAACTGTTTCAAAACTAAGGCCACAACATTTTCATATGCGTCTTCCACGAGCGGCAGAGCAGTATATGTTAAATTAGCTTGCGAGGGTACAGTTTCAAATTTGTGGCCCTTTTGTAAATTGGTCGATAAAATGGAAGAGTTGAGAGAATGAGTGTATGTGTGTTACCGTAATATTAAACATACATAAATAACATTAAAGCTAAACTCAGGACCGTCCTAGTTATCCTTCACGCAGGGACAGGTCTATCTCACAGGGACAATCCCGTTATTGGCACGAATCGCTTCTGGTACGTTGTGCGAAAAGTGCCACGGTATGTACGAATGAAACTGATGAAATGTAAAAAGCAATTCCTTTGCTTGTCGACTAATTTCTATGATGAATGATTTGAATATCTAAGTGAATTTTCTGTCTATATATATATATATATATATATATATATATATATAGCTATGCCTCCAACGATAGCGTATCCTATTTGTTGTGCTCAAAAATAGATTGTTTACAGCATATGTCTCCATTACATATTTTAGCTGGTGAAATTCAACTAACAGAAAATTTAACAGAATATCGCTTTTTATTTTCTCATTCAGTGAACTTTTTATCGGACAGATCTGGGTATCATCTACCAGGACGTTAACATCGATAGCTTATGACCGTGCCTCAATGCAATATTTATTGTGACCAGTGGAAAAGCTAACTGATATGATTATTTGTTTAAGCTAGAGCTGCATATGAGCTTGTGGCACATGTGGCAGACTAGGTTCGATCCGGGCATAGACCCCGTTTTATGATGGCAGTTCGCTGTATAAAACACTGTTTAACGGCAGTATTGGATGTAAAATTTGAAACATCTATTTATCCGGATATCGTGTACTATAGTTACGAAGAAGTGATGTCTACCTGCTTAAACTTGGCGCGAATCTTGTGAAGTTTCTCGAACATGTCATCGTCAGCTACCGTCTGTTTCGGGAAATTTTTCGTCATTTCGAGGAGACCCTTCAGCGCAGCTAGTTTTCTGCAAAATATTCGAGTTTGATGTGTTACTATACTAAAACTCGCGTTTTAGGTGTTAAATAGGTATGATGAAGGTTGGCTAGATGTATTTTATATGCAAGACTGAATAAAACTATACTATTTTTCTACTGCAAGATCATAGCCATCCGAATGAACGAATGACGACGAGGTCGTTTGCGTTTTGAAACTGTTTAATAGCTGCTTACTAAGTTACCGATGTTACACAAACTAACGTTTGCTATCTTTTATAACGTGCGTCTTACCTTTGCTTCGAAGGATCTTCATGTTCGAGGATCGTGATCCACGCGTGCACGAATCCTTGATAGAAGCCCAATTCAGTGGCCAGCTGCGCACCTCGCTGTAAACCTAACTGATAGCCTTCCTTCCAGCCGACCTGCTCTCCTAAACCGAAGCCCCGGCTGAAGCCCATCTGTCGATATCGAAGGTTCGCCGTGTCTCTGTAACCCGCCCGCAGCACAGGCAGTGTAATTCCGTCACGCACTATAGGTATATGAAGGGAAGATGATTTATGGCTATTATTGTACTGCCAATATTCAATTCGTAGTATTGGTTGTAAATTTATAATTCGATAGGATTACATGTTCATGTGTATATGGAAAGAAGTTCAATATGGAAAATGTTTCTGCCGTGTATTAACCTTATACTTTCACTTACGTTATATATTCAAATAAATGAAAACCGGCACAACTAAAAAAAAACTTAATTTGATACGTAGAGTAGATTATTAGGCAACCACAGAAGTAGGTTGGTGGATTAAACTGGGATATCGACAAGTGACGATATCCAACTGTGTGAATGGCAGTATAAATAAACACGTGTTAAGACAAGTGATGGTTTCCTTGCGGAAAGCTAGTTGGCTCAATTTAAGAGACGGCTGGTGTCGCTACTTATTAGCAATAGTACTTTAAAGTTATTTGTAAGGTTCATATCATTTTGTCTTATACTGAACGAGTTTCGAACGGTTAAAAATTAACGTTTAAATACACAAAATTTGTTTGGAAACGGTCTAAAGATAATTCTGTTCTTTTCGTTGCGGAAATTTCGACGTTACACGCGCTCCTCGTAATGGTCGAACAGTACCGAAAAAAAACGATGGAATTATTGCGAAAGTTGAGCGAGACCATAATATTGCCGAACAACTCAGCATTCACCTTCAGTTTCAAACCTTTTGAATAAAACTGGATGAAAATAGGCTTGATGTTTGGATGCTGCACGAGTTTATGCAAAACGAATTTACCCATTTTACGTCCCTCTATGAAATTGTACAAAAATACAAAGATATCTAGTCACTTCTAAAACGGCTAATTACGAAGGATGAAAAACACATACAAATAATAATAGTGGTAATGTGTAAATGAGAAAATGCTTCACTATCTGTGACCCAGGCGGGTGTCAAAGAAGCTGACGCTATGTGTTTAGTAAAATTCGAAAGGGACTGTTAACTGTCGCTACCTGGCAAAATAATTAAGATTTCTACTGCCAACAACCGACGAGATTATAACAAGCTATTAAGCAAAAGATGACCGAAATCAGTAAACAGAAAAGGCGTCGTCTTCCACCATGACAGTGCAATGACATACATCTTTAGACGCACTGCGAAAATCGATGAGAAATTTCCACGCACGCGCCGTATAGCTCTAATCTTACACCGTCAGACTATCTATCTGTTTCGGTCTTTGCAAAACTTTCTTAATACCATTCATTTGATACCGATGTATCGTCTTCAGCAGAGAAAAGCAAACATTTTTCCTCACAGTTGTCCGCTTTACAATAAACAATAAAAGTTCTACAGTGACGGCACTATAGTGTAATTAGAAAATCACAGCAGGTCATCCATCAAAATAGCGCATATATAGTTTAGTAACGTTGTTCCAGAACACACAAAATGCGTGCTTCACTTCTGGTTTATAAGGGTCAATAGTTTTTCGTCAATATAATGTAAATAACCTAATGCTAAGACTTGCAAATAAGAGATTTAGTTCATTATAATAAAAACACCTTTAGACAAAGATTCTCTCGTTGGTAAAAAAAAATTCATGCTTCACAAGGCTAAGAAAGCGTTCTGATGAAAGCACAGAAACTGCAAGTTTGCCAATTAATCCCAGAAACTTAGGTTTTAAACAAAGCTTAGAAACACTTCGAACTGAACCTCTGCCCTCTGAAGTAATGCTTACGACAGTGCTATATGTAAAACTCGAAACATTTAGGATTTAAGAGAGCTCAACATGGAAGAAGTCTCTGGCGTAACGTTCTGAGAGAGCATCTGTTAGGACTTTTACGATACAGCAAGCGTACTTGGGGTTTCCACAAACTAGACGCTATGGTTATCTAAAAAAAGTTTCAGGTTGTGACATCAGTGTTATCAAGTATGCAACTGTACGCTCTCGATGGAGATTTTGAGTCTTTTGGGTACACTTTTGTCATTGAATCAGACTCGCTCTACTCAGACGTTCCGTAAACCCCATAATAATAAACAACTGCCTAATCGTCATCATTACGCGATGATGTTATCATTCCGTGCCCCGAAATTATCGATTTCAGATAACCAAGAAAGCTTATAACAGTGTTTTCGAAAAACTTTTGACACAACCTTCATTTGCGTCATTGCTGGAGTGCAAACGCATCTGACCCAACGATAATAACCGTATGTTTCTATTCGGTCTATAGTAATTGTTTTGACTGCATGACACAAATCCCTTTAACGGAAAATCTTAATATGAAGCTAGCAGGTTACATATCAAATCATGATTTTTGAGGGCAGCAAGTAGGAAAACTAGGATAAAAGTAGGAACTACAATAAGTAAACTACAAAACTATGATTTAAAACCATTGTTGCTATTTAGCGGGACTTCACACTAATTTAAATATAGAAAATTCAAAATATAAATATTTCACAACTTGTCAGTTACAGTATATTACGCACAAGACCATTACCTTGGTATTTTTAGTTAGTTATCGCCAAACTTACAACTTATGAGGAGCTAGTAATTTAGTTAAAGTTATTTCTTAATGAATTCGTGTATTCCTTTGACTTATATGTATATATATATATATATATAAATATATATATATACCAAAAATTTATACCGTAGAAATGATGACATGATTGGCATAAAACAGGATAAACTAGTTTAGTATTTATTCTAAAAGTTCCTATTCAACTAAATGGTTTTTCCATTGGTTTTCATTTCATGACGCTAATTGAAGTTACTTTATGAGACGTACAACCATGTTGGTTCATCAGTGTCCTAGATGACTTTTGCCTTCAATGTCATAATCGTAGCGCCGACCTAAAAATGCGCACACGAATATTTCTGCTGTGAAATTCGTCGAGAGACAGTTCTCTCAAAGACTGCACCCGCCAGTCTAAGGTCCCAGCCCCTGACGACGAGATACACTATCATTTAGTTAAATGTACCACAATAAGAGAACGCTTTATTAGTTATTCTATTGACAATATGACTTTTTTTTTATCGTGTACTACGACTCTGCCCAGCCCAAATAGCTTGGGGATGTTTTCGATTTAAACATAAAGATAGGGACTGTATAGTCGGCGGCTTGGGTATTCAAATGCAGATCAGACTTGAAGGCAGTCGGTCGGAACGTTATAGAGAAGGCTTCGGTTCTGTCTTGCATACGGTCGTCTCGACATAGATCGTCAGTACTATTACAATAGTTCTTTTATCGCTTTTGACGTCTCGTATTTTATCAAATTCTCAGCTGGTGACAGCAGAGAAGGTGAGATTGGTTTTGCGCGGGCTGGCGGCCTGATCGTCATAGTCGATCCTTGTCCTGCATGATATTGCTATTACCTCTTCATCATGGAGAAATGCCCAGGTACTTACATCTCGTCGAGCTGCACTGGGCAAAAAAAGGGGGGAGAATGAAGGGAGAGGTAGAAGCCCAAGCCATAAACTCTATAGACCTATAGACTAGCTTCCCTTCTGCGCTTATTCAGTAGTAGGTATTTATTAGCATTCATATCGTCGCTGAGTTTGCTACTTCCCCTTCGACTGGCTCTTGCGTGCCCGAGCATTTTCTCGTTTAGCCCGTCTTTCCCGCCTTTCCCGCCTTTCCCTTAGCCTAGTCTAATTCCTACCTTCCAAAGAGTTTTGAAATCCATAAAAAGAATGGAGGTTAAGTTATACCTGCAAAATCATATTCCTTTGAGACTTGCACCCTTCGTCCATTTTAACCCCCTAACACTTTGCTTTTCCCTGTCACATATTCATACTTTGCATATGAGGTGTTAACGTGCGGATGAAAAATCCTCAAACGCAACGTCAGAGGCCGATGGAGTGTGACCCGATAAGCTAACGTGCTCTCTAAGAAAATACAGAAGCGCAGAAAGGCAACCAATGTAGCAATTTTCGGAGCAAAAAACAACCGATCTCCTGTGTATTCACTTCTTCTGCCCAAAAAATATCCGATCCCGTACGACTCAACTGTAGTTTTTGAGCCTCCCTATTGTCATATGTTCGTTTTGCGTATTCTGTGTTTACTTGGTGGAAGGCATATCTCCTTCAAAAAACCAGTGACGAGCACTGTAACAGCTAAGAAGCAGTGGCAGGGTCAGAAGCCAAAGTCAAAAGGAGCTCAAAAGACGGAAATTTAAGATGAACACAACCTTCGCAAGAATACGCTTAGGAGCGTCTGTTGGAGACCCACGACTTTTAACAGCAGATTTCTCCAAGCTGTTGACGATCAGAGGACCTATGCGGGCTCTCTTCACCATCAGCGACAATATAATGATGATGATGTTTATGATCGTCACCATTGTTATCGTGGCGGCCTCGACGTGTCCTCATTTTTTCCTATGTTCTCAGTTGCTTCTCGTTTAGCGCGGGGTGGGGGCCTTCATGCTGATACTACCACTGCAGTCTGTTGCCTATCTCTGCACGCGTCGCCATCGGATTAAACTGCATCACAAACTCCATATCATCTTGCCCAATGGGTCGGTCGGACATCCTCTAACCAAAGAGAAGCCGCAAGATTTCCTGCACTTTTCACATCGCTTGTTTACTCTTCTCTTTCCCTACCTCTATCTGACCTCCGAGAACCTCGCTTCCTTTTACATGGCGAGCGCAGTATAGGGAAAACTGGGCGCAGCACCGATCAACGAATCTGACGCGCCCCTGCGGGCAGTAGGAACAGTATCAGCATTATCAGCTTCAATGGTAGTTGCTGCCAACGTAGCGCAAGCGCTGGCTGGGGAGGTGCTGCTGCATTGGTCAAGCGGCTGTAGGGCTACAGACGAGCCATAAAAGCCGCCGCGGTTCAAAAGGCGCCTTCGCGCCTGCTTAATTATTAGAGTGTATACAACAGAAGGGCAAAGGCCAAAGAAAGTAGAAGCTAGCTAACACGTGCTCACTTGGCAGATAGCGCTTTGCTGCTGGGCTCTGTCCGTCGGCCTATCCTTTTTGTTTCCTTATGCTGTTGCTCGTCTATCGCGGCAACGCGTCTCTTTTTTTTTACCTTCTCCCTTATTCTCTCCTGAAATGGTGCTTTCTTTGAGGCTTTTGCATTTCGCACTTTGTAACCAATAACAGTCACTCACCACAAGACATTGCACAGCAGCAATCAAGCACCACAGCACGCAGCAGCACAAGCAGCAAACGATACCGTCATCTTCGTCGTGCTGAGTTCTCATCAGAGTCTGTGAGCTGAGCCCATGTTCCGTCTCCGCTTTGTATAGCTACTGCTCTGATATACGGCCTTACTTGCCGCGCTGTAGAAACTACCCTGAATCCCTAAGTTACCCGAGCCAACGATGGGTCAGCTTGTGCCAGTCGTCACCGATGCTGGCACTCCGTGATTCCAGTGGTATATTCCAGAATTTACCCTATATTCCTGTTCCAAGCCGTGAACGGGAACAGCTGCTCCCTTGCTGTCCCGAAAAAGTACTGCCACTGCCACTTCTGTTGGGACCCATCTCGGTTTTCTGTTGACTAGCATTTACCCTGACCCTGTATTCCAATCCACAGACGTGCTCAGCTAAGATTTTCTAGTCTCAAAGGCCCATCGTAGAAGTAAAATTCTTTGCTTTTGTGTCTATTTGTCTTTCTGCCACGAAACCGGTGATTCGACTTTCGTTCGTTTTAGAATCGCTCAGAGAGGACATCGAAGGCTGGAGACCGACAGCCGTCGGAGGAAAACCTATAGGAGCTACGGTCGAAGGGCAAAAAGCGTCCAGTAGTAGTTTTCTTACTCTCGGCCTACTTCTTCAGCATGTTCTACTATGTGCCAATTCTCATAATTTTTTACTACCTCTGCTAACTTTACTGCCCATATCGAAATTTGTGAGCAAGCCAATATTGGGGTTGTAAGGGGGGTAACTCGAGGAGAATGAAACTGAAGAAGTTCCGCACTATAATGCCGAAAGCTACCTTCTGCGAATCTGCCCGCACGGAAAAAATGTGGCAGTCGATTTTAGACATGGCATAAGCATAAGATTCGGCTTTGGTTGCATCAAAAAATGCTATCGTACCAGCGAGATATTCCTTTTAATTTGTAATTGTCTTATAAATGCAATAACTATCGTAGATAACACGATAATGTGTCTTGTAATAATATCATTTGGATTATCGATAGCGGGTTCATGCCGGTTACCTCTGATTTACGCCAAGACGGAACGCTGCTAAAAAAAAAGCGGGAAATAATGCTAGTCAAAATTAGTTAACGCTCTTTGAACAGGGGGAGGACAGTGTAAATCCGGATTCCTCCTGGTGCTTTTAGTCGGCTTAGGTTAAATGTCTAGATGCTCATAGCTGTTTTGTTTCAAGAATAACCAAAACTTCAAAATATCGGCATGGTTACGTTTCGCGCATACCACAATCAATGTCGTTGACACCATGAGATTAACTTATCGATCCCTATCGCAGGTAAAATTAACCAGAGTTGTTGGAATCAATACAAACGGAAACTATTTATTATTATTATTATTATTATTACGATACAATAATTTTTTCTCATTGAACTCGTTCCTCTGTATCAGCTTCATCGAATTTAGTTGTTCGAATAAGAGCCATTCATTTAATTAATTTGCCCTACGGTTAGGCCCGTTTTGTTCGAGCGGTGGGTGGCCAGATCACCACAAACCATTTTTGGGGCATTCTTCTATGCCGTCACAATATATTTAGTAATCAGTTTAGTTTAGAAATATGGCATTTTAGTTTCGTAAATGGGTAGGAAAAAAACATTCGATAATTTGCCATATTAATTTGTTTTCTGTTGATGATTAATGAGGTACTGGCACGGATGAAACAATGGATATGACATTAAACGATCCGCTCTTATTTAGTTGAAAACTTCTGCCTCAAGTAGCGTGAAATCTCGTGCGTAAAAATTAAGTAATATGCGTCTCTATATTTTTTTTACTGTTTCGTATAACATAAACGTATAACTAAAAATTTAGTTCGATGACAGGGTTGTTTTGTTTGTCGTCACTAACAGTAGTAGAAGATTAGCAGTCGGTTTGACAAACAGGAGATATGTAATAGAATTACTTTTTAAAGTTATAACCATTAATTTATATAATCTCTGTATATATTGTAATGCTCCTCTATCTTTAAAATGGAGTAGAAATTTTCTCCTTAAAAATTTTCTTCTTATAAATAACAGATAATCATCTCAACATATGGACACTGTCATCATTCTTGCTAACATACCCCAATATAAATAGAACTGATCCAAAAATGGTTGAGCAGCTGTCAAGGTTTCATATGATTTTGAGAACGATCATATGAAACCCTATATTAAAGGTAATAACAAGGTTTGGTCAATTAACATTAACATAGTAGAAAAACATAGTTAAGATCGTTGCTAACAGACGACCGTGAAGCTTCAGAAGTAACCTCTACAGATGGATAAACAAAGCATTCCAAGGTCATATTCCGTCTAAAAGAAATTTCAAATGAGAGATCAGAATTGGCACGTATATCAGCATATACTCTATATTCATTGCAGAATAAAGTATAATAGAGCTTCATCGTCATGTACAGGATTTGACATTTCTCAGATGTCAAAACTAGATGTCGTCATGTCAAGGAGACCTACTCTAACAAGCGGCGCCATGGTTAGACCAGACAAACAAACAGCACCTATTCGCAACCTAATAACCAAAAAGAACAATCATAGGCTTTGCCTTTTCAAGCTTTTCCCTTTCTCTGGACGTAAAATTTTACTTGTTGAAAAAGGGTCAGCATCTAGTAGACCTAATCATCAACTAATTTGGATAGATAATAAACTTTCTCATTCTCTAGCAATCTTTAAAAGCGAATATTTTTTCGATCAAACATCTAATAGTTAATTTATTTAAATAAAGTAATATTATTGAGCAGCCTTTGCTCACGCTTTTGCCAAACACTCCTCTGTCTTAACGAAAAACTTAATGGGATGGTTGAAAACAGCTATGGGTGAAATTAGCACGTGTTTACGAGATTACCCACATAGGACTTATAGTTGTACAAAACGAAAAGCAATACGAAGCAATCAACAAGCATAGATTCGGGTTTTGATAACAGCGAGTGGATTTTGTGGACAAAGGTGTGTTATGCGCGGAACCGTACGAGAGGTTGGAGTAGTGGGAAGGTCGGGGGTGTGGGGTAACACAGGGTGAAGTAATTCAAAGGCAGCGGTCGAAATGGTAGCGGTAGAAGAGGTTGTGGATATTGTGCCTGACTGATTGGCAGACGATAGTGTTGTTGTGAGCCACTCTGGGCGGTTGCGCTGCGATACCTTCGCTCCTCCGAGCTGGGAAAGGGCCCCTCTTCCGATTGGCTGTGTCGCGGACGGGGTCTCCGAGCCCTGGCAGCGGAAAAGTACAAACAAAAAACAGCAAAAAACACCACAAAAAGAGCCAAAAAATGGCGCTTGTCAGACGACTATTCCAGTCATTCAAGGTGGCGGCGCTGGCCTGTGCAGTAATCCAGCTCTTTTTTGTTGCTTTGTTTAGAATTTTCTTGCTGCAAATCCGAATTTCGAATTTCTTTAAACACCCGCCAAGAGGCCGTCAAAACCCACGGTAGCCTCTTGTAGATAAGAGAAATTAACCTAAACTGTTTTTTTTTTTTTTTATATAATATGATAGAAGTAATAGTCGTATTACAGCATACGGTATATTACTTTGATTTATATACAGCGTATTGCTATCAGTTACAGCAGCATATGGTGTAAACACAAATAGAAGCCTCAGCATACTGTTATATATTGGTCATTTAGTGAGGTGCTATATTGGCCGTATAAGTTGACGTATATTGATAAGCATTTTTGATAATTAGCTAAGTAGAGCTCACCTATTTTATGGGTTCGTATCTATTGTTCTAGACGATTCACGGCTTTAACACTTCGGCACTCGATTTGTGAGTGCCAAATTTGCGTGTCGACTAATTAGCGTTCATTCATATCGTCGTCCGTTTACAGACCGTACTAGAACAGTTGAACAATTGCATGGCTAAAGATTCTTAACATCCGCTTTTACTAAAGGGAACTGTTCAAGTTACGCAATAACGTTAGAGCGCGCAAAAGCGTTAGGAATCAAAGTAATTTAGAATTCAGAGAAACTGATAAAGTTAGCAACATAACGTACATCCACCAAGGAAAGCTTGGTTTACTGACGACGTCTGGCTATTACGGCTACTACTATAGCCTCGGCGAGAGAAACTGCATGTCGACGTAACATGTGTATCGTTTCCATCAGCGTGCCAGCATGAGCAGACTCGAACGAATCTCGCCGTAGAACGGATGGCTCCTCGCAGCAGCCCAGACACTCTTCCATTTCTTTCAGCACTACGGCTACTGCCGCCCTTACTTCTGACAGCCGTGTACACGCATGGACGCTGTCGGGTCGATGCATAATCGACAAACAAAACGTCTTCTGCTCCTCGTTCCGTCGTGACTCCGCGCCTTCGCTACTAGCGATTCTGCTGACGACTACTAGTGGCCGTTTCTTCTGCCGCCTTTATGTTTTCGATTATGCGTCCCGTTTTTCCTTTCTGTCTTTTTTGCTGCTGGTCGAAGCTTGCCTACTGCATGGTCTTGCCATGGCTCTATGCTCCATTCACTCTGCTACCGCCTTGGCCGCCGCCGCTGCTTCCAGTGTTGTTATCACCATCCTCTTAGTCTCTCGTTTACGCAGGAATTGTCCCCTATGCCTGGGTGCTCATCCGTTCACTGGCTCGCTGCTTGTTGGCAATGAGGAAGACAATCGAGAGCAGCTGTATGCAACGCGGCCACTATACTCCTTCGCAGCCCGCCTCCTCTGGCCTCTCACCCGGCATTTTTGCGCTTCTTTCTTTCCGTGTCTCTTTCTTCACTCGCATTTCAGTCCACTTTCTCTTTTCCCGCCATCCCCACCCTTTCCCTATCCTCAGTCCCCTCTCCCCGTCGGACCCCTCCCTCACAATCGCTTGACGCGTCTGCACGGACGATCAGGACCGTGTGTCTATTCATTTTATGCGCCCGAGGCAGGGTGAGTGGGTCATTCCCCGTGGAAACAGGAGGGGAGAAGTGCCACTGAGGGTTGGTGTACAAGCCATGGCCCGCGGCATCATCTTCGACGGTTCTCTGACGTTCGAAACGTTACGTCTGTTCGACATTCGTTGCCGGTCGAATGTTCCTTGGTCGCTTTTGCCCTCTCTCCTGAGAAAAAAGAAGAGGTAGAAGAGAAGGAAAATGGCTGGCGAAAACGAAGAAGACGGACGTTCGAACAGCCGAAGGGGTATAGCACAGTGAGGTAACGATTGATGGAAGCGATACATAGCGAAAGACAAGCACGAGCGTTTGAGCACTTCGCTTACTTGCACTTCACTCTCACACCTTCCGTCTAAGTCAACGCAAGTTCGAACTATCCACGTAGGAATGACACAGGGCTACACAGACATTGTACTAAACACTGAAGGAGCTGCGTTTTCGTAAACTAGGCCCTAGCCCCAAACATCAGCTGCTAGTGCTGCACCCGTGTTTTGTTGTACTGGAAGCAACAGGAAGCAAAAGATGTTGATAAAGAAGTTTTCACCGACGAGCCACTGCACTCTCGTTCGACTAAGTTTGACAACGATCTTGCCTTCTATTCGATTACCTTATCTCCTATTGGTTTGCCTCTCCAGGACCTGATAAAGCTCCCTCAACGAAGTGAAATCCTTTCGGTTGCATATTTGATGCTTTATTTTTTGTCGTTTCCTGTCCTTTTATCAACTTCTAATTGCTAATGCCTTAGTTTTGCGAGTTCTGTTGGGTTTCAGTTTTACAAAGAAAGATGACCTAACGAGCACATGCTGCTGTGTTCCGAGTCTTACGTCTGGTATCGCCGGTAGGCATCCCATCAGACGGTCGGCTCCCTGAACGAAACAAACCGTGTGTCTGTCTATGGCTGGGTTAGAACCTAGACCACAACGTGTCTCTAAGATTACTAGGCAAACACGCTGCGTACTAAGCTATCATGGGGATACCGTGCATATGCTAGACTAATTAAAATTGAGCAAATCAACAACAGAATTCGCCATTGATGAATTATCTCTTCTTTGAATTTCGTTGCTACTAATAAGTATGAGTACAAACCGTGAACAATACAAAATATTTACGACTCGTCTTTTGCCTTAGCGTTCTTTTGTTTTTGCGCAACACGCTCGTCTCATCGTATCACCGGTATCTATCTGGCGTGTGATGCTGTCGCTCATATTTTTTTCGTTTTCATTTCACTTCATCTTTTTCCGTATTATGTCCCTCCGAAATGTCTTCGACTGAGGCCTCTGCTGCCGCTTGTGCTGCTGATTCTCCCTGCCGCGCAGTAGTGGCTAAGCACCTGCTCCTGTCGTCCCAGTTCTTTCCTTTTTGATATCGTCCCTTCCCCGATCGTCCCTTCCGTTGGAGGAAGATGTCTGTGTCGATGTATTTCTGTGCCTTTTTTTGTCTGTCGCCGTTGTCACGATTGCTGCTGCCGTTCGGTAATAGGCACTCCGATGACACTATATGTCCACGTCGCCTTCGGGTCGATTCGCGCGAAAGCGTGCTCACTTGCCATATCTGTCTTCGCTTCCCTTTTTTCTTCGCGCTGCATTTTATAGTCACTGAGTCTGGAAGTAGCACCTTGCTGTGCCTCACCGTGCCCTACTATGGCTTGACCTGGCCGACAGCGTGTCCTGTCTTCTGTGCGGTACTCAATCCCAATTCTTAGACTAGACCAGACCGATCGAATCCTTCAATAGGGTCACTTGCCAGGAAACATGGAAGCGGCTACGACGGCACGGCTGATGATAGCTGCTTCGTGGATCCCGGAATTGGATGTCCCAGCAGACCTTGCCCCACGGGCAATAGCAACAACGGCGGCGGTCACAGCAAGCGTAATAGCTGTATCAAGTCGTCTGACTATTAGTTTCTGTCTCTTTGTTATTACTAGTGGATGGCCCGTAGATTCAAGGACCGGCAACGTTCTCGCCAACGACAGCGGTGTCCTGGATACACAAAAATGGTGAGACATGAAGATGTTGGCGCTGTTTGTTTCTGACGATTCCTGTCCTCACGAGAATATGGGCCTATTTGTAGAATACGTTCGACGTACAGTAAATAAAGAGATAAAAACCGAATATCGTCCAAAGTCGTTTCGTGATAATAAAAAATATTTCCTCATTCCTTTCGTTAACCAACGTTGAGAATTTTCTATCAATTTGTTAATATTTTGCTTTTACATGAAAACATGATTTGGCCCATGGCCCTTTCATATGCTTTCATGTGACTGTAGCAGTTTGCTAGCATCAAATGAGTCACATTCTGTTTTTTCTTTTACTCTCGTTATGAGTATTGGTTCCTCAAAAGTCTGACTGCACTTTCGCAATTTAGTCTAAACGAACATGGTTAAATAAGTGTATACTAATATCTGCAATTTGTGTATCCCTTCACTATTGAATGGTATTCCTGTTGTAATGTTATTATTACTATTTTTTTAATTACGTCCGATCGATTTATACACCATTTTTTACAAATAGTCTCTATAATCAGTAGGGCATTACTTACCTATTTTCAGCAAAAGTGATGTCGTCTAGGACATTCGGGTACTCTCCTGGAGGGTTTTGCTGGGGCATATTAGGATTCATCGTAGCGCTCCCAGGCGCACCCCCCTGCTCCTGGATGCGCACTTTCTTCATGGGCTGGCCGGGCCGAGAGCGAGGCCGAGGCCGAAGGCGTCACGGCGCGGCACCTCACGTCGACTCACTCACCACCTCACGGTCGATCGTCTTCGTCTCGAGCGGCGACCCGCAAACAATAATCGTGGACAACAACGATGCTAAAATGTTGACGTTTACGCGGGTTTCGAATTTGATTTAGGCAAAAGATGTTCTTTTTGCTGTCGCTGCTTATGCTATTAGGTTACCTCGATGGGCACCACCGCGAACAACCTGGCCCGTGTTCATTAAGCTGTTCTCGTGACAGAAGTTGGCAGCCTTGTAAGCTACAGTATTATATCGACGTTAAATTTGCTGTGGTAGTACTGTGGTACTTCTATTACAAGTACTGCCAACACTCCGTGATCAGGGACTTAGAAAAGTCTCATTCTGCTGCTACTTTTACTGCTGTTGTTGTTGTTATTGCTGTTGCCGTTACTGAGACAATTTCTGCTGTCGCTGCTGCTAATGTTGTTGTTGTTGCTCTTCCACAGCATACAAAACCACGAACAATGAAAAACAAGCGAACAAACAAAATCAACCACGCGGGTCCCACGCGTTTCGCATACGCCAATAAAAGCTGATGGGGCTGAACGCTGGAGTGTTACAACCGAGCAATTAAATGGCACTCGCGACACGCATTCGCGCAATCACACAGAAACGTAGAAGATGCACGAGGTAAAAAGCTCATTCACTACGATACAACAGCAACACTTGCCTGGTCTTCCTCTTTTTTCTTGCTTTTGTTTGCTAATTGGCTTTTTCTTGCCACACACGCTTCCTTCCCGTCACACGAGCATCAGCGTCTACAACTGGGGCGATTTGTACTGCCCAACGTGGTGTTTGATCTAACCACGATCCAAAATGCTCCACGAGCCACGTTCGACCACCACGCACGTCTTATCCTTGTTCGTGTTAGCGTTGGCGCGGCCCTCGTGCCACGCCGTTACGCCGTTCGTGTCGTTGGAGTTGACGCTATTTTCGCTGTCGGACACGGCCTCGGCAGCGGTCGCAGCGTCTTTACCTTCGTCCTCAATCCTGACACCAGCGTGCTGCGGCTGTTCACGCTCTACGCGTTCCCTTTCCGGCTGCTGGTGTGGTCTCCTCGTCCAGCTCAAGCCATTGTCGTCACCGTTCGGGATTGGTAGCTGTTGCTGTGGCTGTTGCCCGTTGGCAATCGCCCTGACGCCGCCGCACTGCTGCAAATTTGGCCTGCTCACGCACGAATTTCGGCAGCACCAGGACCACCAAGACCAAACAACGTAAAACTGCGCGATGATAACGACGAGTAGTACCTCTAGCGCCAGGTCGACCGTGGCAATGACCACTACGAGACCACTAAGGCCAGCTTAGCTTCCACCGCCGGCACACAAAACACAGGCTGCCGCGAGCCTGCTTCCCTTAATAACGGACCTTTAACACCAGGCCACGGATCGCAGGACAACACCAGCTCGCAGCTACGACCAAACTCGCAGGACACAACGGACAAGACTCAGGTTACGATCTTTTATTCCTTGCTTCTTCTTTCATTTGAATGCATATATCGGCTGCTATTGCTGTCGAAGCGACTACAGTTGTTAGCGATTACCGCCGCTGCCGTTGTTTTGTGCTGCTACTTCTGTAGCTACCGCTTTTGGTGCTGTACGCAATTATAGTCGGTGTTTATTCTTTTTGCGGATCTGCTGCAATCTCCTTGTTTTTGGGTGGTCCTCTTCTGCGCTGCTTTGGCTACCGCTGTGCACCCTAGTGTGGCCTGTGCTGGTGATGTCTTTTCTCTGCTATTCTTTTCAGCAGCCAGCAGTATGTTCAATCATAGGAGCAGCACCTGGCTGTTCGTATCTTTCGGGCTATTCACGCTTCCCTGATATTTTTGGATTTTTTCTCGCGCCTGCTCACTGGCTTGGTTGCTACGGTGCTGAGTTGTGGGAACGCGATTTACGTTCCGGTCGTACTTCTCGTATATACACAGAAATGATTAGAGTGACACAGACTGGGTTGGAGGGACGGGAAAAGAGAGCTGCTGGTGGATATGGATAGTCGTTTTGGCCTGTTCCGTTCTTTTGTTGCTGCTGGTTCTGCTGTTGCAAGTAATAGACGATGATAAGCGAATGGACGCCTTACTTAGTGGAGCCTTTTGCAGTAATGCTTCATGATCTCGTCGCTATGTTACATAAAATGAACAGCACTGCACCACGGTAATACCGTACACCAACAACCAGGCAATGAACGTCCGCCAGGACGTGTGAACCAGCCGGTAGCTTGCAGCTTCCTCTATATCAATCTCGTGTAGCTGGTGGGAGGGGGTCAAGGTTGGCTTTCTGCTGACCCGTCCTTTGCCTGTCTCCTGGATCTTAGGCTCGAAATCTTTAGCCTCTTCTACTAGCCTCTGCCCCTCTAATCTAGAGGCTTTGAGTTCAGCTTTGTCGATTCGTTTTTCTCCTTGCCGACGTCGTGTTCTCACTGCTGCTGCTGCTACTACTCTTCGTCGTCCTAACACAAGCACGACGCCCACACAGGCCTGGCGCCTTACCCACAGCTCTGTCTATATTTCGCTTCCATTAGCAGGGCACCATCACCATCAATACTACGTTACACCACTATCGACACGAAAAGCACGACGGTCTCAGCTCGTTTCCGTCACCTTCTGGCCAGGCGTCGCGCGTCACCCCGACTGCCAGTCAGTCTCACTTTACTGGATCGAGCCTGCCAGCGTCGCGTACAGACTCTACTATACTATGATACTATAAAAAAAAGAACGAGAACGGCGAAAACGATGACGATGACGACGACTACACCAGCAGCAGCACCACGCACCACTAACAGGCACAAGTTCAGCCCCACACACGACACTCGTTGCTACACAAGGGCTCTTCTTGGGGTCCTAAATGCTCTCTTTATCTCTCGCGTTCTGAGCCTCTGGGGCGTGCGCCGCGACACCCGCCTGCCTGTCGGACCGCAACTTCCAGCCGTCGACCCTCCAGCCAGCCAGCTATCCTAGCCAGACCAGGCAAGTTCCGACCTCAGCCACACAACTATAACTCACACAGTAATAGTAGCAGCGGCAGCTGTACACTCTCCTGCTGCCTAGCTCCTGTTAGCCCCTTTTCTCCAGTCTGCTTCAGCCTGTTTTCGTCCTTTCCAACCTCTCGGTGCCTGTTCTGTTCCCTCTGCTCCGGCTGGCCTTGTCTGTGCGCGTCCGTGCGTCTGTTTGTCTTGTACCGTACCGCCAGCGTCTGCTCCGGTTGTCGTTTCTGCCTTCCTTCCTCGCTTGCTTCTCTGCAAGTCTATTCTGCTCGCTGTTCGCTGCGTCCGTCCGTACGTAGTCCGTCTGCCCGCCAACAGCAGCAGGTAGATTTTCGAGCTATCCAGCAGCAGCTTTTCCTCCCTTTCTCTCAGTCCCGTACTCTCTCTGTCTGTTACATACTCGCTCTCTCCCACTTCTGCGCTCTTCATTTCCAATCTGCTCCCCGACTCTCACCTTTTTCGCTCTTACCTTGTCCTTTTCCTTCATTCTCTGGTCATGTCTCCACCATCTATCCGCTATCCATCCTCTGGCTTGTGTTTTCGCTCTTTCCCCTTTCACCCTCCCTTTGCCGTATCCTTTCCTTCATTCTAGCCTGAGCTTCCAGTCGTTTCGTACGTTCTCTCTTCTGTCATTCTGCCACTTATGATTTTCGTCGCCCCACCCCGTTTCCCAACCGGATAGAGGCTATCCGCATGCAGTAACTGTGGCCGTCTCACTCTCCCCTTCCTCCTTCTTCCTCTGTAACACGCTCTAGTTTTCGATCTCTCTCTTTTTTCCAGTAGACTCGTTGTTGCAGAATCCGCAGCATCAGCGCTGACTGCTCTGACCCTTTAGTGCTGTTGCCACCATCGCCACCGTCCTATTGCCGCGAACCCTGCTGATGGTGTCCTGCTCAGGCCCCTTGAACTCAGTCGTCCTACTGGCCCACTCCTCTCTGGCGTGCGGCCATTCTCTTGAGCTGCTCCTCTCCTGTGGCATCGAGCGAGCCAGACCATCACTAACCGAGTAAAAAAGAGCTCGAGAACAAGAGAGAGAGAAAGAGCGAAATCGGGTAAGAAGGAGTTGAAAGTGAGGGTAAACGAAAGCTGAGTCTCTCGTTGCTATATCCGCTGCCATTGCCTTCTGGCTTGTCAGCTATGAACGAACCAGCCAGAGAGCCAGCCAGGCGTTGTGCGGAACGGACAGATTGGTGCGCCCCCTGTGCGCTCATTACAAAGGCTGCGACCTGGGAGAAGCACGCGCGGTACGATTTAAACTCTGAGAGGCTACGAGATGATGTGTAGGCGTGTGCAAAGATTAGCCGGAGGCTAAAATGGTCATGTGACATGCTAAAAAAAAAGGCGGGAATACTTTTCGGAACCTAAATAATGAGCAAAACAGGTAATATATTAATAATATGAAAGAAGAGATAAAGGGTATTTTTGATTACATTCCCAAAAATATTTACTAAGCCATAGGCCTCGCTATCCGGATGCCGCTGTCCACGAACACTGAACTTGAGCTATGAAAGTTGAACACATTTTGTTGACAAAAACACATTTAGTTCAATACCCTAGAAGCAATGTAATCTGCTACTAGGGCCCATAACTGTAAGCCTGATAGCAATGTAAAAAGAACTTAACGAACTAGAAACGAGCGTCTTCTTCGATTTCGTGCAGTATGTCTCTAAAACCAAAATCAATTACAGCAGGTTGAAATATAAACGAATGCATAATTTTATTGTAAACACTCACGTAGTGTCCTCAAACACCGGACTTGGCTTTGTTTAGTGTAACAGATCCCTGTAGAACACTGACAGCCGCGGCAAGGTAGCTAATGAGTCATACAAGAAACAAAGCTGGCGAACTATAAACGCCAGTTCCGTTACATTGACTTGGAATTTCGAAGACAATTAGTGCGACTCATACGAGAGTCATCTCAGCTAACTGCTCTTTTCAGCTTTATGGAAACACTATTAGAATGCCAAATGATCTGAAAAGTTCGTAAACAGGGGATAGACCATACGAATTAAACAATTAAAATTTTATCTATGAATTATTATGACTCGATCCTCATGAATTATCAAAAGATCATAACTATTTTTTTATTGGTCATGCAGTATCCAGGGTCTCTGGTTATCAAAGCTGTAATTAACCAGCATTCCTGAAGTTCCCGCATAACCAGCAATTTCAGAAGTTATCCAAATAACATGCAAAGCAATCTCGGCGGATAAAATAAACACTGACAAACATCACACACTTTAAAGGAGTGATATAGTTAAAGATTGGGCCTATGTCTTGAGATGTTTAAAATCATAACAAATTTCTAGCATACAAACGTCGAACTAGCCACAATCCTCTATTGAGTTTCTAACGTAATATAAATGCGTCTAGTTTTCTTTTAACAACATTCTACGCTTGTTGTTTTGGTTTCTCCTAGAAAAAAATATTCGAATTTTTTCATCCCAGTATCCTCAAACATATTTCACACATCGATATTTCTCAAGTCTGTTGGCCGTTTACTGTCCCCCGGTAGCGTAGCTCTCGTTGTTCGCTAAATGCTAATTAGTTGTTGCAGCACAGGCTACACACTGCATTTACGCGCGCAGTAACGTTATAAATAATGCACAAATAAAACACAAACAATTTTTGAAGAAACTATGAATTCCCTCGACCTTTTTCGACTTGTTCGTACTTAAATAAGGTAGCACAGACATGTTTGAAAACATTTCATGATCCAAAGCTTATATTGGTGCGAAATTCCCATGACCTCTATTGCCATGATCTTAAATAAGATGCGTACTTCGTGAAGGCAAACCTCGAGCGCTGTGATATCCTTCTCTCAGTCATAACGCGTTTGGCTTGTATATCTTTAGAACTGTAATGTTCAATTATTTGGTTGCGTTTTCTATACACAAAACAAGAAGCTTCCCGTCCGTTTATATTCCGATATTGCCTCACAATAGTATCTGAGCTGCCTGTCGCTGTTGTATGCTTCCTAACTGCAAACACTCGGTGTCCCCGTAAGAGTTCACGGTGTCGTTTCGAGCACGGACTAAATATCCAATTTACTTGCTCCAAACAATATTTGTTATGTCAAAAGTCTGCCGCTGTTGCTTAGGCTGCTGCTACCATACCAATGTAATCGTATGGAACAGCACAGGTCATTTAGCCGCAAGTTACCTATTAACTTTTTAAGCGCTACAACTAAACAAACAAGTATTTGATGGTACTATGAGGTTTGCTTTGATAGTTAGTCGGTCTTCTTTAAAATTTGGCGCCAGCAACTCGGTGATAAGCCAGCGTATCTATTTGTCTTAACTAATCAAAGCAATTTCATACGATACACCCACAGAATCAATGAATCTCTGCTTTTCACTTTAAAATGTGACATAGTATGCCCTTCGAAGGCGCCGAATTCAAACCTGCTTGTCTTCACTGTGCTATCGAGTGGTCAGTTTCCGTGCCTATCTTCATTAGCAACTGTATGCATACAACATGCAACCGATGTGTTTCAGGTAGGTAACATAAGCCTATATTTGTATTTGCGCACTAGTTATTCGCTTTCGAATTTACAAATAGTAGCGGGATACTGTAAAATTGTATAATTATAGAATTCGCGTTGAACGAGATAAATATTGCAGAAAACATGTCTTGCCATTGCGTCACTATCTCTCCAGAAATGTGATCTCTCACGTATGTCAGAGATACTCTACCTACTGTAGAATATCATATTACGAGTCTGTGCAACTTGTTCGTAGCCTTCTGTTTGACATCAAACATAAATCAATTGATTGATTGACTGACTAAGATGGCGAAGCCACACTGCAGCAACCGGCGTACAACAGTTTCCGTTCGAGTCAGCGTTTGGATATCAACAGCGACTCGATTCGAACGGCCGCGTATAATGATCGCGCGGGAGTAGCCAGCCGCCTCTCCGTCAAATCTGTTACGGCAAGACTTGATTGACTTCGCGTTTTCCGCCATGAGGGGTGCGAGGCTCCAGATTCAAAATGACCGGACGATGTGACTCGCTAACACTTCCGAAGCCATTGACAACGCACATTATTCTTTGATAGATTGCAACTAGAAAAATTCTATTGGAGCTTATAATTCGAATACGGCCTTGAAGGAAAGATACTTATAACTTTACGACGTTTATCGCTGTAAAAATAATGTCGCCGATATGAGTCCTTTTGTTTCGCAACAAGTTTGCTAGCGCTTTCTAGACATCAGGTCAGCAGTTGTCTACTATTGATTTATGCTTAAATAAGCGTTTCGCAATCTCCTTGACATGGATGAAAACTTATCGAGTCTAGCTTTACTTACTATTTCTATACCAAAAACGGAAAGCGACATCCTCGACCTAATTATGTTGATTTTTAAGTGTCAGACACACAAACTGTCGACGATAAGACTTTTGCATTTCTTCTGTACTGCAAATGTGTTAATCTCATCGAGTTTCCTGGCTCTATAACTAGCATACATCAAATACATAGCCAAAAGGTCAATTTAATGCTATCAGCAGTCTGATTCACTTGACTTTATTACAAATGATCTTCTTATTTTGAAACCATTTTACATGTTTTAGCAATTTTCTACGCATTTTTATGTCGCATATGTTATTTCACTCGATCGCTTTCAGTAGATACAATTTGAGATTTAGATGCATTTAATTTACTGCGCGTTGTTGTGACACAAAATTTATTAATTCAATCTAATTAAGTTCTTTTTATTCCTAAAAATAAGGTTTATGCTATCCCTAAGGATACAAGGCTGCATTTAAAAAAAGCAATGCGAATCTACCCAACATTAGCACACTGCAGAACGTCGACAAATTACGAATTACAGAAATTGTATAATCAACATATACAAACAAAACATGCGTTTTTACTATTCTAGTTCCCAAGGACGAATATCAGGAGGTTAGTTGCCGTCGTTGCGGTAACAGGTCGCGCCTGGTCATGATCAACGATAGAGCGCCCCCAGCAGTAAAGGAACTTTTCATCTCGGTCAGGCCTGTGTTCAGATCGATGTCGAGGGTAAATTCCACTCAGTAGCCCATTAGCACACAACTACTGAAATGATAAAGTTACAAATGACCTGGATGGAAATAATGAATCGATAAATTCAAAATGTAATTATTTCAATTCCACCAGATCGATTCTTGCAGACCAAGAAGGTCTTACAGGAGTAGGGCACAGTCTTTGGAATAATTTCGAAATAGTGAAGATAATTGATTTGGTTGGATTGCACTGGATTTGTAAGTGTATGGTTGCGGTGCGCGTTATAAAAGGAATAATAACTGCAGCAGCTATGTGTGTCTGTGAGTAACACAGGGTTACCTACGCAGTGCTCTGAAAGTCATACAGATAACGCCGAGTTGCTACAGCTTCAAGTGAGGTTCGTATTTGTAAGGACATAAAAGACTAGCTATTTCATCACCTTCAGGATCGTTTCAGTGTTCTCGCAAAAGGCCAATAACAACCGCGGCAAATGCAAATTGAACCACATCGGGAACAACAGAGCGGTTGCATGTGTAACAAAGCACGCCGATGAAGTTCAGGCATATGATATTCGCATGTCGTATTTGATGATATATTCGTTGGAAAAAGACTGCTAATCGTCTGGTCAAACAACGGCGCTCAGTGTTCATCGGTGCAGTTTCCATTCTAATTGTAGTCACTAGTGTGAGGAAGAAACAGTAACGGAACGGATAGGCACAATAATAGACCGGCGGTATAAAGAGATGTTAGCAAACTTTTGGAGAATAATTTTTGGTGCGCACGGGTGCCGATGTAGTTTTGCTAAATAATGCATGGAATAATTTAATAATGCATCCAATATAGTGGTATGAAGGATGTCAATGACGGAAACAATGATTTTCCTATTCTAACCCATTGTTTATTTTCGTTCGTATAGGCTCTCGCCCTTCAGAAGTCTTTGCGGCGCTCCTTAATATATTCCCATGAACGAATTCTGCACAGAGCGCACGAAAAGCTTGCCAAAGCTGATGAAGCATGCTCCTATTGGAAAAGTAAAATTAAAGAACTTCAGTAAGTGTTTCATTAGCTGAAGAAAATCGCCTTTCCTTTTTCAATCATACATTCTGTATGGCGTATGTTGTTTGGACGAACCCAGGTTAACTTGACAGCTCAAGTTCGGTTCGAAAATACTATTTGCATATTAGATTGCATTGGATCAATGTAAAGTTAAACGAATAATTATTTGTATCTAGTGTTTATAATGATCATGTAAACTAATCGGATGTAAATAATACAATCAATGACATAATTGAACTTACCTATTGTGGAATCGCTCTTTAGTGGCGGTATCATCGCAATCAAAACTTGCCACGCGCTATTGTACCTGATATGTTCATGCAAACGTATAGAAAACTAATCCTACTGAAATAACAATCAATCCAGGCGCACAAATCAACTACAGATTCAGGTATAACATGTAGGCCGCTATTAGGAACTGTTCGTTTCAAAAAAAAAAAAAGATTAATTCCAAGGGATAAAACTGCCATTTTTCTCTTGGTTTACTTACTTTAAAGGCCTTTCGCAAATTTTAAATGCGTATCACTGTTCAAAACTTGAGAAAATCCAAACAATAAGAGGTCAGCGGGATACAAAAGATGATTGTGATGTTATTATACATAGATTTCGAGTCACTAGTTAGCTTAATGGAATGGATAAAGCTTGTGATTTCCCGTCCCATTGAGGCTTAAGCAACGTGCAGGCAATTTCTTCATATTTACAACTACGAATTAGCTTAGGGTCCATCTCGTATAAGTGTTATTGTCTACCAGTAACATGAATCTTCTCCACATTTTGTAAATCGAATGGCATTGTTTGTCATCATTCATTATTTCACACCTCAATACTGCAAATGGTGTTGAAAACAATGCACCAGATAAATGCAAACCAACAGATACTAAAAATTAATGCCCTTCACAGGTGGCCTGCTGCAGGACCTTCTTCTAGTAATAAGGATAACATACATGAAGTATTACGTAAAAGACGAGGTGCTCTAGAAGCCACAGACAAGCGCGCTCGACTGCAGGAAAGAGATCGTAATTCTGACTATACGTCTAGAACTACGATGACTTCAACTAGTTAGTATATCCCTTCTCTATCATTCCAAATTCAATGTAGACGTGTAACGTTGCTATTTTGGCTCCTGTCTACGTATTGAGTAGAACTTAATATTTCAAATAGCCTAGGAGGACTTCATCGGTCGTAGGTACCTCAGGTAATAATCCCTATCAAACGTCCTTGGCTTAATATAGAGAAGGAAAGAACTTGTCGCACCATAAACTCAAAAGCTAGGAATACAATTTTGTTCAATAGAACTTCAGTTAAAAATGTGTCTTAAAGGTAGGCAGTTGTCTAATTAACAACATTGATAAGACTATCGTTGGTGAAAAAAAAAAGTAGAACCGTAAAATGCACGGGAAGCAATTCATCCATGCGACGCACTTCGCTGTTCCGCAGGCTCCGATTTTTATAAACAACGTACCCCTCAAACAGACTACAGAGCTTTTAACGTAACTTGAATATTGTGATTTGTGTGTGGTACTTCAATGACACACTTAGCATCTCCTGGCATTCTGAAGTATCCGCCAAACACTCCATTAACCGGATCCGGCAGCAGCGGCAGGAAGCGCGTTACCTGGCTTAATGAAAATTCAAAGCAATCTCGACGATAAATTGCCATTTTTCTTTTAATTAGTTTTTGCAGTCTGCATTGTGGTAAGAGTATCTGAAAGTCTTACGGTTGCATATCACCAAATGAACGTTTCTAGATCACTAGAGCTGCTCTCTAAACACAACGCTAATTATGTTTGCCTATGATCATCACAATACGAATAATTCCTATAGAAATTGATCTTCTTCTAAAACAGCGTCCATTCCACCTAATTCGTAATGGCACATTCCATATTTTCTACGGATTAGCAATGAAGTTTTTAAGTTTGACATTATAGAAAGACGTCTCACCGCTTATTATATATATATATATATATATATATATAGATAATAAGTTCTAAAATACGGGCTTTTTAATAGTGATTTGCCAACTAATTGTATCATGTGAAGCATGGGCTAAAAATTTTTTAAATGTAATTGCAAAATGGTTGTCAACGTTGATACCCGATACATAGCGGTAGCTGTATATCCGCAATCAGCGCGAAGATCCTTGTAGTCATACGGAGAGCTCTGAGGTACATACATATCACCTTGATATTGTTCTATAATTTTAGGTTGTTTTTTGTTTACTGTGATAATTAACGATGAATATAAATGACAAGTGAAATAACACTATAGACTTTTTTCTTATATTGAAAATTCGATTACACTTTAATCTATTATTTATTGTCATCTCATATAATAAATAACATACATTTGCTAATTCTGTAACAGTCAACCATTTTTAAAGACTTGAGTACAAAATACTGTGTAAATCACATCGTTGGTACAGTTCTACAATAAATAAATGGGTTCCTATCGAACAACCCTAACAGATGGCTTACCATCTATCGCTCTTCAAGCTGTCGCCATTATATTCAACTTATTTAACGCTATGTATGGCCTCTATAAATACTCGGACTCTATCCGGGTCTATATCAGGATACATTCCGTGGCCAAGGTTTGCTATGTAGCGCTCTTTGCCAAATCGAGTTACCATTTCTCGTGCCAATTCACGTAACGTTGTTTCATCAGCGTAAAGAGCACATGGATCCAGATTACCCTATGAAAAGATTAAACGCTGGATCAGTATTTTCCACTTCTGACTGTGACCAAAATGATAAATAATCGTCATTCATGATCTACTTTGATTTGAGAATATGATTTTCGATTAGATGAAAGTTCGTTTCGAAGGCCAGTCTATTTTGAAAACGTAATTTCGACAAATTTTTTTTATCAATAGCCCTTATTTATAAAAATCAATAGTGTATTATAAAGAACTGTCAGTGGTCTGCTATTAATTAACCGTAATGCGAGAATGAGCTTATAACCATGCCGCATTAAAACATATTTAAAATGTGCACAAAAACATATTAGAAAAACAGTTCATATCATCTAGGAATAATCAGTGTTAGTGCGCTATCCTTTGCCAGTATAGAGACAGCAAGAAATATTTCTCTACCTGTATAGTGACGTTGTTTCCAAGGGCTTCTCGTGCCTTCTCGGGAGTGATAGCCCAGTCCACGCTAATCACATCATAACCCGCATCGCGCAGATGGACAAGATTAAAATGGGCGTCTTTAGGGAACAAGCAAAGTGGGGGGCAACGAAACGATTTTGACAGTTTCTCACGAACAGCCGTGGCAATACGCACATAACCGGGCTTCACAAAGCGCAGAAACATTCTTTCATCAAGGAACCCTACATTCGTATCAAACAACTGCAGTATTTGGGCACCTGCTCTCACCTAAAATGTCATATTTAAGCACGTCCGATGTTAAGCTTATTGCCGATGTGGTGCTGTTAAAAAGCACGTTCGGTATACATCGGCATTGAACTTACGATTATTATACCATGTTTGTTGCTTTAAACGATAATACATGCAGAATTATGCTGACAATAGGTACATACTCTTGTATAAACTTGATACGGTTTCCGGTTCATGTAAACGGTATGTTGGTTAATAATCAAAACAGGTTGAGGTCACATTAACTAACCTGAGCTACCATATACTCTACAATTATTTTTTCAAGTCGCAAAAGGAGTTCGTCAGCTTTAGAAGGATGGCGGTACAACCACTTTTTAGCATTCGATTGTGTCTTCGATCCTTTTCCTTCAATCATGTAACACATTAACGTCCAGGGTGCACCAGAGAAGCCAAATAGCGGAACCTTCAAAGCAGGATATATCAAGGCAAACAAGCGAAGGTCAGTTAATTTAGGAAACGGTCAGTGCCCTATTGCGGTGTAAAAAAGCACAAGTGAAGGTTTGCATTTATTGCAACTCCACTTATTTGAACAAGGGTCTGTAGACAACAGGCATTATGATGTGATCTCCTTATTACTAAATTCTGACACAATAAACCTTTCTTTGGTCGTTCAGGCTTAATATGACGTTTTCACAACAGAAACTGGGAGATGAGATAATCATTTTTCGATCATATTCATAAAGCTATTGAAGTAGAATACCTGATATATTACAACGTCTTTACAAATGTCCAATTGTTACCTTTCCATCGAGAGCTCGTCGGGTAGTACTAATTGCATCCATAACGTATTTGAGGTCTTCGCTAACGTTTATATCCTTCAAATGCTCCATATCGGCTGGGTTTTTCAGAGGTTCTGTGAAGACAGGTCCTTCTCCGGGACGCATTTCTAAATTCATTCCTGATAGAAAGGACGTGCACAAGGTTTACGAAATGAAGCTTAGTTACTATCGTATTGAAGAAGACGGAAATCGTAACTCAGGGGTTCCTCCTGTATATAAGATTTTTCGAAATGTTCTTATATATAATATTAATAATATTTTTGATTGTTAGCGAAGTTTACTCATGTCACACGTATGCACTCAGCTATTAGATGTACAGACGACACAGACACTGACGTGGCTATTTTACCTAACTGTTAGTTACTCACCCATCGCCTGGGGTATAACCAGTATGTCTGAGAATATTATCGCTGCATCAAGGGAAAATCTTCGAATAGGCTGTAACGTCACTTCGCATGCTACCTCTGGTTTTTGGCACATATCGAAGAACGTGTGCTTTTTCCTTGTTTCCATAAACTCGGGCAAATAACGGCCAGCTTGTCGCATGATCCAAACGGGAACCTACAAGCAAGCGAGCAAAATTTTGAAGGTAACTTTGTTTAATCAAGAAATTATTTCTGACCTATTAATTTTTATAATTATAATTTCATTAACTTTTATACTGCAATTACTACCATAGATATAGCAGATCGTTTTAAATGGTCACAATGGGCGCTCGGGCGATTCGGAAAGAAAACTTCCGGTGAGAAATAATTGAATTTATAGAAAAACAGACGTGGTTCGGCTTATTTATTTATTAGTTGAATCTGCCAAATTTGAATTTGAAACAAAGGGAAAGGGATGTAGGGCAACAAATGCAGACAAGAAAATTCCTTAGAAAGGTTCATTAACGAACAGTAAGTGATAACTCAAGTAAAATGGAAAGATCATTCACATTTAATGAAAGCACTACTTTGCCGATAGAGTTGTTTTGTAAATAGGGCGCCCATACTGATAGACTGAACGATAAAGCTATTATTTATTTAAGGAAATCCTAAAAACGATCCTGATTCTATTTATATAACCATGCTTAATACTGTAACAAGTGTATCGCATCACATTGTAATCAGTGTGAGTTAATAACTTAGTTTTAAAAGCAGTATACCAATAACAACGAAATACTTAATAATATTAATAATAGTTATTTGAAAATGAAAAACGTGTGCGTTCTCATAATTATGACGCTTCGTATTCTAGAGCATTAAAATTATCGTAGTATGCGCGAATATAATTCTAAACAAGTATTAGGCCTTTCTCTGAAGTGGCTAAATAATCACTACCCCTTGGCAATATTTTCGCTCAAGAGGCGCTTCTATAAACATTCTTATACGAATTACAAATCACTGGCAAATCTGAAAATCACTAATTAATTGATACATCCTACTAAAACGTTTGTACTGCTATACCCTCAAAATTTAAATGGGATCGACCAATGGAAGGAAGCACCGCAGCTGTGTAAATTAGAAAACACTGTCCTCAAAGAAGCACGAAAAGTTCATGTGTACGTGAGTCGCCTTGGGCCTTTACCCTGGACGTGAAGAGCTTATAAGTGTTAATCTGATTTCGCGCTCCAGTAGTTTTATAAAAACATCGCAGCTTAATGAGTACCGTTATACCTACCAGACTATTTTATGTTTTGTCTAACCAATAGCTTATGCAGCTTGTGTCTGCAAGAATTTATCGGCCAACTAGTCGAATCTCCACGGGCATTGTTGTGTTTATTTATTAATAACTATTAATTAACAAATGTTTATTAACCTTTTTGCATATGTTGATGAACAGTTGGGACAGACGGACAGCATAAAGGCAGTCACCGTGCCAGCTTAATATTGCTGTTTTTTTATAGGATAAAACTTACTGACTGATATAAATCTGATTCTGTAGATCGCCAGTGTAGGAGATAGTCACCACGTCGTTTGATGATTGAGTGACTGGTACGTGTACGATCAAGACAGGCTATTAGCGCAGCTAGTTATCAAAAAAAACTTCAGCTACACTGCTAATAAATGAAGGGGGATATACTTACATTGTCAACCACCTCGCCACGAGCAGCCCGTAAGATACAATCATTTTTCAATTCAGGAAAGTCACTCATGTTTAACTTACAATCCACTTACAACACAGCAGCAATGAAAATTTAACGCCGTTAATAGGACTCATACAACGTAGCTATATCCATTCTTACTGACTGAATACGTCAAGCAATTATTCAATAATTATTTATTGTGTTTTATTAAAAATTCGATCACATTCGCGGTTGTTAGTCACAGCTGGTGTGAGAACTTTCTCAAAGCATGAATATGTTTTCATTTCCGCCGGGCAGTAGTTGTTCATCTGATGTGCTGAACACAACCACGGCAAGAGAGAAAACCCTCTCCAACCCAGCTGATGATGGGAGAGAGGCCTGCGGACCCGGATATTTATGAAAACGTAATTTTCATTCGGTTCGTGGATCAATAAAGAGAAGCAGTGGAAGGTAATATGCCCACATTTATATGTGTCTGTATGGTGATACTATCAGGCTAATAAGAATCAATTGTAAGACGTGGAGAATGGGTCAGATAGTTCATATGCACTTAGAACAACTCGCAAAATTGACTTCAAAACTCCTAACCAAAGCTGTTCTTGTCATGTAATTACTTTTCTTTATTTTATTGCGAAGTATCTGGCAGTAATGTTCTTGTATTTAGCAACGCGTTCAGCGATATTCTGAGAAGATTCAACAGCTAGGATTAATCTTCAAATTTGTTTTAAGGCTAGTATCCTGTTCAAACCTGTTTTACAGAACCGTTATTATCTTAATATGTTATGTATCTTATTATATTAAAATGTTTGTACTTAATATAAATAATTTAAAATAAATTTATTTTACAATAAATCTCTTAAGATTCAAACATCTAATTGCCATGAATTGTTGCAAATAGAAGCAAATTCCACCTAGATAGATAAGTGAGCTAAGAGATTAAGTTGTTATGCTAGAAAGTACGTTATATTGATCATGAGTGCCAAATGATTGTACCCAGCTATGAGATGGTATTGATATATTAAAATCAATCCTATTTTTAACATGCAACATAATTTTGCAATTATATTAACTACTCGCAAAAGTGCGACTCGATAATCTCATTAGTGGGTGAAAATAAAATTTAATTGGAATAGCCAGCCAATTTTCTCCTCAAGTTTTTCTCACAGACCCAACAATCAATAGAATGCTTGAGTATTCTTATTTTCGTTTACTGCAGTCATCTTTACATTTTTCTTTAATCTAAATGTCTTCCCTACTGATTCTACAGATTTCAACTGTCTTATCAGGAACATATTTGATACATATTTAATAGAAAGAAGTGACCGAAATTATCCAGACATTAGCAGTTGTTAAAATGCCTATCATGATTTTTTTTAAAAACTCGCGCCCATTTATTATCTTTGCAAGCTATTTGTGTGTGGTTCGCTAAGTGGAGACTGTTTTGTTTGAAAATGAGTGAGTTCCACGAACGCTAGCAGACGATGGAACGGCCCGGTTGTCTCGCATCGTTCGGTATCTAGCGTGGTCAAGGGGGCACATTGCTATAGAGAAGAGCGATGGCGAGTCGCGCTTTGGGAAGTTTTTTACGTATGGTGGGCGCTCTCGTTGCGCGAAATGGCCCCTGCCTTAGAACCTCGCGGCACCTAGCCGGCTCCACGATTGCCGTTCAAGATCGAAGAAAACAGCTTTTTGATGTTTCCGCTCATCTCATCAGACCGCAGGTCAGTTTCGTTCTTTGTTTTGGTCTCCCTCAGGGGGTGCTTAAATGTATAAGCCTAAGGACATTGTTTCACCAAATTCATGTGAGATAACCGACTAGTTGCAGTAGTCAATGTAGGGCGCATATGTAGCTCGCAATAGCAATAAACCTAAGGGCCTTTCCAAACTCGGAAAGTTAGCGGGACTGTAGGAAATAGTTGCTATCAAAGTTAGTGCGCGATGCCAAAGAGAAGTCAGCATGAGTAAGATAATACCCACACATAATATAGATCAATACTAAGCTAAGGCTGTTAGAACCGCACATTACTCAGTGATATCAAACTTACATTTAAGAGTTAAAATCAGTATGTAAACTTGCAGTGTAAACGGGAGATTTTCCGGTATCAGTTGACGGACTAAGAGTTACAGAGCTGTGTTAGTCTGTCATCGGCCAGCCAGCTACAGCGTTCATATGACAACGCGAGTATGAGTGCGGTCAAATGTACGCAGTCCAAAGTAACTGTCCTTTGACCATCTCAGATGAATACCGAAATGATAAGAAGTGTTCTAGAATTCGTTGTCAAGAATATTAGAAGAAATCCGTTTTAGAAAGCTGCGAAGTCTCTGAGATTTCAAGTCTTGCCCACTAAGGAACTAGGTTTGTTAGGTATTGAATATATAATGAAGATATTCCTGTGACCCTGATAACCGCAATTACGATTGAAGTAAATTATATATAGAACAAGAAGCGTTTGAAGTCGCGTTAGCCAAGATGCGGTAGTTTTACCTATGCTCAAAAGTGTTTGGTGTGTATGTATAGTTTGCCTAAGATTCACAGCAATTATATCATTTACTACATCTGTCGTCTGGAACTGTATCGGAGTATTTCTCTATAGCGAATTTGCATGATCATCTTAAAGCAACCATTACGACTGTCATTTTACGTAAAAGACTTTTTTAACGTTTTGTTCTATTCCGCTTTTTATCTGAGCAGACTACAAGCCTACGGAAATATTCGGATAAGCCTCCGATGTCTTTACAACTTATTGAGGATCGTGTAATGCTCGTTCTAAAGCTCTACGACAAAATCGATGCCGATAAGCTCCGTGTGGAAAGTCATCTTGTAAATGACATGGGACTCGATTCACTTGACTGTGTTGAGGTATGTTAAGTATAATGCTAGGCCGTAACTGAGGTTTTTTGCATATTATATATACAGGTAGCGATTGCAACAATAGTCTAGTTGTAAAGATCAGAAAATTGGATTCAAGTATGGCTAATTTACATTTCGTTTTTCATCCCTCAGGTGATAATGGCAATTGAGGACGAATTTGGCTTCGAAATTCCGGATCAGGACGCTGAAAAACTTCTGCGAGTCAAGGACATTGTGCGCTACATCGCTGACAAGGAGGATGTCTACGAATAGTGGAAGTTAATTTGTCAATGCAACAGCGACTTCTTACTAGCAAATGCTGAGTGTAAAGACAGAAAATAGTCATAAAAGCGAAAAAAATGCACGGATGACACGGTCAAACGTCTAGTTCTTAGTCAAAATGTGAACCAATAGAATACAGCCCTCTCTAAAGAATTACACATAGAAATACATGCGAAAACTGTACCGCTTTAACTAAATATACAGACACACGTGCACTTACACGAACAGACAGACATCATGCAAAAAACAAACATAAATCGGTTACAACAAGAAACAAAAGTAACCATAAAAACATAATTGAAAATAAAAAACGAGAAAAAGAGGAAGCGGTTGATGTATATGTTGGTCATATGATTATGGTGCTGGGACTTTTGTCATCTTTCGAGCTGTGGCAGTGACTAGACAAGTAACTGTGTGGCAAGTGCCAGCGCCGCGGTTAACAAATGCAGAAGGGTGCGTGTAACAAACGAAAAACGACATAAATAAAAACTCGTAAAAATAAAAATATTTGAGGCGAAGAATCGGTTTTAGATATTGTGTGTTTTTGTGACTAGGCAATCTTGTCTAATTTCCAGGCTGGACAGGATATAAACTGTAATATAAGTCATACGAGAAGGAATAAGCTTCAAACTGACGAGATGAAATGGGATTTAGAAAGCGGGTTGGATTTATTGCATGTTATAGCATTCAATTAGTGTTTTCCACGCCAGGGAACTGTGACAGAATGGATAACGTTATTTTTTCAATTTTGATGGGAATAAATTGAATGTTTAAGCTTTGGACAGCGCGTTAGCTGACGCTTTGGATGGTGGTAATATGATAGTGGAAATCATTCTATGCCCCTACAGGTGTTTTGAAGAAAAGAAGGTACGCATGTCTGTCGAGAGCACCTCTGGCAAATGCTTAAACCGGCTTTGAAATGGCATTGTCAAAAGAATCAGATATAAAACTAGGTTCTGCAAGTTGATCCTCAAGACTCCAGTTTGTTTTTGTATAAAAAAAAAAACATTCGAAAAGTTGTTATGCTTCTGTGTGAGGTATAAGCAAATTCTACACATCAACTTAACGCGAAAAGACAGTCCCGCCTAATGAGCTAATGGATGTGGTAAAGCTTATGAAATTGACTTTTTAGTGATTTGGTAGTTTGTAAAAGTTCTTGTTCATAAGATCTGTAGCAAAACAGGTGAAGACCCAAGCGCGCACAGTGATTGGAGAAAGACCAAGTAAAAGAATAGCGTCGCTCTGTACAGAAATTAAGTGCGATAATAGTGTCGAATAGGATGGAACGTAAGGTTATAGTAATACTTGCGATTGACGTCAGGGGCATTTGCTATTCACCGAAAATAGAAAAGTGAATGCAGCCCACTGCTCGAGTTTTTCAAGGGATTCGCGTATTGCTGGCACGATACTTCTAGTACGTAGTCTGGCTATTTAATAACAATGCCTGGTCCCATTGTATTGCTTCAATTATTTCCTGAATTGAGCAAAACCCCCTTATTTTCCAAGTCCGTGTCATTACTGGACTTTTGATGCCCTAACAAAGGCAACTGGGAGCTAAGGACACCCACTATTCACTTCTAGAAGTCGTAGATAGAGAAATTGAATATGGGAGCTATGAAGAATAGGGGATGGCTGTCTAAAAGCTGCTAAAGCGCTGGGGCAAGTGCGCAAAAATAAAGACGAGTATTTCTAACACATATTAAAATCGTCACTCAACACCAAAAACGGAAAATTATCCAATTTCAAAGTCCGCTGGATTTGCTTGTAGGAGCCTGATAACTTGGGTCTGTTCTATATGGGTTATATCAGCAACTTGTGCTACGAGCTTAAGTAACTCATGCACAAGATTAAAGATAATCGTTTCAGTTCGAAGGACACAGCATGGTTTTTAAGTGGATGAAAGTATCAATACTGCGTTAGGATCAATATTGCATTTTATTTATTTTTTTTTATTACGTTTTATAACGAAAAATTGTATGGAATTTATTCGGATTCGGCAGTGATTTGCTTGGACTGAAACGACTAGCAAACTTTAGCGTACGTGCTATATACGAACTTCATAGACCAATTCTGCTGATCCTTGTTTGAGGATCTTTGTGTAAGGAATTTTCTCTTTTGTTATTTACTAAAGCATTAAGTATACGTTCAAACTTGCTGTTTCCAAAAACCTAATGATTTTTTCGCAGAGGTAAACGCATATGGTTTAGATTGCAATAAAAAGTCCCGGCTAGGGTAGAAAGCTCATTTGGTTAGGATATTCTTCAAATAATGAACAATTTTTAGATTTTCACTTAACAGACTAACCTCTATTTTGTTCTAGTCCCTTTCGCGTAACTGAAATTGGTTCACTTAAATTTAACTTACCGCATTCGTTCTACATTAAGTATTCGTATGTGATAGATGTTCGGCAATCTAGCCGTCTGATAGATCAATAAATTTTTAGGTGAAACTGAGGACGCTGAATAATGATACCGCACTTGTAGAGTGTAAGGCACTCCTGCATAAGGTAAAACATGAGAAGTATACGCATAATGTTGTGGAAGATTGTTGACGTGAAATTAAATTTAGAAGCTTTCGGTCTAATATTTCCAGCAACAGTGGTTCCTTATATAAGAAGTCAACATGGGCGTAAACATTAATAGTTATCCGTAGTGTCTTCCAAGATCGTTGCTCTTGATTCTTTCCCACATCTGGCACACACTTTCAAGCTAGCGCCTATTATGAATACATAGAAAAAGGTTTAGAATATATAGAGCAAAAACAGAAAGACCAAATACCCAATAAATAAAACAATTTGCTTATTGTTAGGTTTTATTTTGTTCGTTGGTTGTCGGAGTTGTCGATTTCGAAAGTAGGAATTCAGGTTTATTATGCGTTTAGTGTGTAAGCAAAAGATATGCATTTTTTAGTTGGTTGGGAACCTTGGCCAATATCAACGAGTCATAAAACCATAGTCATAGTTATCACACACAATTGACACTGTCGTTAACTCGAATTATAACTGAGAAGTCATTTTGAATGGTTAACCTTGCTAAGTATTATATTAAATAATACATTTCCTACCTACACATACGTATATCAACAATTTGGAATTTATTTTATCTATATTGTAGTGTGGTATACATGAATGATCGATAAATAACCTGAAAATACCTTCGATGCCGTTCGATACGAGCGGCATCAAAAACTAAAAATTTAGCTAACTTTGTTTTTACAAAGGACTGTAACACACTAACTTCCTTGAATTCAACTGCTAACTGAGCTAAAAAAATTATTATATTAATTTGATTCGATTTATTACACATTCGTAAAAGTCGTTGAAAAACATGTTAACGAAATTTCCGATTTCACAGTCCCTGGGTGTACTCTACATTGGTAGGACACGTTAAAAATGTGTTGTAATTAGACGCTGCTTGTAGTAATATTCAAATGGTATCTCCGCGACGTTTTAAACTAAGTCTGTTTTTACAAAGCGAGCGAAGTGGCCATATATCGATAACTGGCACGATAATTATGAATTAATGTATGTCGGGTGAGAAAAGCACAGGTTCTTCTGAGGCGACGCCAATATAAAAACTTGATTCGATTATAAAACGTTTGCTTCTTTCTTCAGATAACATTTGAGATCACGAATGATGCGGAGGGTAGCTACGTAAATCCCGACGCCAATAATAACAGAGCACGCTAATGAATGCGGTTATTGCGACGCCTGCTAGAGCACTAAAAATGATGGTAAGATGGACTAGGCGTGACTTGTAGGGTATATCATGCAGTTCGCCCCATGAAGGTTTTGGGTTTGATGGGGTTGCTTCAAGTAGATCGTCGTCAATGTGGCAATCGATATCCGTGCCATTAGATCATCCCGAACAACGAATCCAAAAATAGGTGAATGTCATCAGAATTGCATCACCAAAATAATAGCAATGAGCATAAAGTGCATAGTTCAGAGTCAGATATTGTAATACTGCATAGCATGTTATTGTACTGATTCGCCTATTTGGCAAGAAACAGTTGGCCGCAGCTCTAGGGCTCACGACAAACTGCTCCAGTAACCTAATTATGAATATATGAAATATACATATTTCTAGGATAAATAATAACTGCAGTAGTTCATACCGACTTCAGTAGAGTTTTCACTCCCGCCATTTTCGTGTTCGCCGGCAGAATGTGGTATCAAATTTTTCTCTGTCCCTTCTATTTCCGCCACAGTAGTGTATGATCTGTAGATTAAATTGCGTCGGAACCAAAATTTGGTTCAGGTTAATGGAGAATATTTTAATTAAAAAAAGCAAAAAGCTTCTAAATGCAACTACATATCGCAAAGTAACTAACCATCATTAATCAGCCACGGTTTTTCTAGACATACTTAGTGGAACTTGTCGAGATTTCATTGGTACTGGCAGACTTAACCCTTGGTACCGTTTCTGTAGAAGGTAGAATTCCCTGGCATACTTGCAACTTGCCTCATTGATGATCCTATCACTTTCATAAGTCGTAACTGTCCATCTGCATTTGCCGAGGCAACGCTTAATCCGTCGCCATATCTAGTCGGGTCGCCACGGTCCGGTTTGCCTATTTCTTTAGGATGAAAGCTCTCGAAATGATCACATCTCTTCTTCCCGTAATTCAAATCATGTTTAAGTGAAAGCAACGACCACTCGCATTGCGGTAACCTCGCGGGATATTTCATTTCTTTTATTCCTAAAAAGAAATAGACGAAACACATGGAGAGTACCGTATATTTGAGCCAACAATTATTGTAGAGCATTTGTTGCATAAAAATAAACATACGAACAAAGTGAAGTGAATTTTTTCGCTGGCATTATTTGTGTTAAGCATTATTATGTCAAAATTCTAGAACATATTATGTGGCGCGAAAGGTCGTTTTATGCAGTAGTGCCGTTGCGGGCAAACATGCGTCTCCTCAACCAAGCACGGGAAAGAGGCAAATTTCCATTCCAGAACGTACTAATGTCCAGCATATGTATTCAGCTAACTTATTATTATTGTATTTCTGCAAACATTAATCTTTATCTTTTAACATTTTGTTTAAGGAATTGTTTGTGCACCATAATAATATTTTATCAATAAATATATATGTGTGCAGGGCTAGATCAGACCACCGACATTCTTTTTTAGTAGGTATTTTTAGTAGGAATTTTAGTAGGTAGCGTATTTTATCTTTCTATTGCTACACTGTGATTAAGATTTTGAATACTTCTCTACTTAATTGCTCTAAGAAAACGTTTAAATGTTTTCAGAAAGGTGACTGCAAATTACTTCATTGTTTTTATGCAAAATTGAAAAGAAAGGCAATTCAACTTCCATGTGATCTGAATTTTGTTCTCTTGAATTTTAAACATGCTACAGCAAATTTCGGCTAGGCGGTGTTACTCACTTTGTATAATGTCACAATCAAGGTGCTTATGAAGGATCGTTCCATTCATTTTAGATACGACAACTGATGGTCCTTTAGCCTGTCTTTCGAGTTTCTGGCTGACAAATTGCAGTCCATGTAAATCCATAATTTGAACACCGTACAGTTCCGCTATACATTTGGCTGCTGATATCCGATCGTCAACCAAAGAGAATTCTGTTGCAAATGTGGCTTCAAATGAAGGCCTAACGGTATAACCTGAGTTCCAAAGCTCAGATTTTATATTTACCTGTTTTAAGTAAGTTTAAGGTTTTTTTAATAATAATATTAATAAAAAGAACTACCCGTTGTATAAAAAAGAAGGAGCTACATGTTGTCACTGATCTTAACCACACCTCTTGATTCGATCACAACGAAAACAACCAATTATTCAAATTAAACCATTATTACGTAAAGTAATCTGTAATTTATGATTTTATTTCAAAGCTATGGTAGGAAATTAATTAACAAACAAAAAAATGTGCTACCTTAATTTGTGAGCATTCCTGTTGCCGATACAAGCACTGAGGTTCTTTTTTGAAATTGATCATGATTGTGTTGTGTGGGTCAAGTTCGCCGACTCCAGGCATTCCGTACAGCAAAACCGAGTTACTTTTGATGTTCCACTCCAGGTTCAAGTAACCGCTGATCTGATTGTCAATAAAAACCTTACCTTCATTCGACTTGAGCGAAACCTATGGTTTCAACATATTTAAAAGTTTCAAATGCACGTTGTAATAGGACTGAATGCGTCATTGTGAGACCAAGGGCGCCGATTTTTATATGTTAATATGTATGTATCAATAAATTTAAAGCTAATATGCAGATATTTCTTTATTAATAAAAAAAAATATTTTTTTTCTGTGTGTCTATTTCTTACATTTCTCGTTTCATACATTTAAAGTTTAGCTAATGTTCAATAAGACAGGCTGACGACTGAAGCCATAGCTATAGATTTAAATTAGCGATTTTTCTTATATGGTTTAAGCTTGTTATGGCAGCTAGACCTAAGGGCTTTCTATATGAGCGACATTTTTTAGATGCACTTGAGAGAACGATAAAATCTCCACAATTATTTGTATGGTAAAATTCAGAAAACCCTCGGCTGCTTCACGTTATACATGCAGCTCCGGGCACATATTCTTTAGCAACGATTGTCTCCCTATAAATCATGCGTGACACAACTAACCGTAATGAAGTCCAAGCTAATATTGAAGTAACGACCTTCTTCAGTCACTAGTAGCGGTATAGAGTGCAGTTTCCAGATGTTTTTCACAGGGACATAGTTTGTCGTGCCCATAGCTATCACTTCAAAGATGCCCGGGAAACTCGAACCAATTTCCAGCCTAGCATTGGGTTCTTCATCGAAAGGCATGCTCACATTAAAGGTAACGAGTGCTTTGTCGTAAGAAAGACCGTTCCCAATTGTGTCGATGCCCTGATATAAAATGCCGTATATGCCTGCGATTGTGCTGCGATATTCTTCGATCTGTTTGTATTTAAAAATATTGAAATAAATAATCAAGTTTGTTCAACGTCCACTGATGCCGCTACTTCCAATGTTTGATTACAAGTGAAAGCAGTTTAATCGTACTTATAATACACTTCTTTACATGAACTAGATGAACTGGCTGATGATTGATTCCTTTATATATGAATGAGGATGAGTTTGGGGTTTTTTCTGGTGCAAACGCAGGGGAGCACAAAGCAGATGCGAGCACTAACCTTGCCGTACTTGACGTCGATTTCCATGAGCTCTTTGTTGATGTAGATGCTCTCCCCCGAATGATTTATTTTTTGAACAGAAATTTGAGACACGAAAAATTTATTGAAATCGGGAAGGGATTTTAAGAACCTAAAATTATTACAGTGATAACAATAAAGTATAATCAATTTTATTGATAACCTTCTCACCAATAAAGCCCTTGATACGTTAAATCTGCTGAAAGTTAATTTTCTAGATTGTTCATTTCTTTAACATACATATAGCGATAAACTAAAGATTTTCTTAACACTTAACACGTCTTGAGGGACAATCGTTTTACAGTTTTCCTACCTAAAATTCGATTTTTTTTAAATTCGCTTTCTTGTTTAATGTATTAGCTATCCTTTTAGTTAATGTAACTAACCATAAAACTACCATGTACTATATTTGTTCAACACCTTCCAATATAAGCGTGGCTATGAACTCAATTATAACGTTTTATATTTAGCTTTAACTAAAATAATTATGTTCTGCATATAGCTTGTGCACAAAGTTCCGAGTTTTACGTCCAGAACTATATTAACATTATACTCGGCAACTACTGATATTCTGCAGATTAAATCCTATCAATTTTCCTATCAATAGAAAATTGCTGTTTTCGCACCAGCTTACATGGGGAGGGACGTGTTAGCGCCCTCTTCGATTACAACAATCCATGTGCCGTTGGCCATTTACAACAGCCAGCAAAAGTCGTATTTTTCTGGTATAAGTATCACGAGTCTGGTAAAATCGAATGTTTCGAACGCAGACATTATGTAGACGCCGCCTTTATCACCGTCGGTTTTATTTAACACCTACCATGGGTCTGCATCACGAAACTGCCGGATCACGTCGGGGTATCGAAGCATGTGTTTTGGGAACATTGTCGTAGCACAGTACATATGCAGAAAGATCAAAAGGCCCACGCTTCCAAAGAACATAATGAACTCGTTTGTTTTCACGAAACTGGTCAGAGTGTAATGAGTTAGAACTCAATGTCCGAACTACCGTCTAAATATTTCGTTTCTATTTTCAAAAAAGAGCATAAACAGATGCACCTGGGATTCAGCTTGCCGAACGTAACAGGCGAATGTGTAGATGCACGTCCCTATAAAGCGGCACCCGCGTTGATTATTCTTGATTTACACACAACCTTCGCAAACTATATACGCTACTTAAAATTGCTGGTTTTGTGATGCACTTCGCGTTTAAAGCTGACCACTACAATTCAAACCGCTGCACTTGTAATCTGCACCTGTGCATGTGTTATGAACCTATAAAATCCCTTGCCAAAAATTGGGGCCATTATGATACTGGAACATGGCTTATGTGTTTATTAGCGAATTTAAATGTACCTCAAACAGGAAATTCTAGACTTTGACGAACAAGTTATTAGAAATTTGACATGGATGTCCTAATTATCCCGTCGTGTGGTTAGAAGAATGGAAAAGCTCGGTAGCTGTTCTTACACAGGCCAACGCTGTTACTTAACTAAATTCCATCTTTTTCAAGATTCCTATTAAATAGCTGAACAAGTAAGATGAGAGTGAGTCACTCGAAAGTATGTCGTCATCAACAGACGCATGCAGACATGTCAATGCATCTAAGTAAGAAAATGAGAATAACCGTTTTCTTTAGAACGAGACGTGTGCTGTTCCCGGTTGGATGTTGAAAGCTTCCGGATATTGTGTAATAGTTACTACATGTTCGGAGGGCACACGCATGGACCAAACAAGTTCAACGCTTTAATGTTCTGCCCAAGGTAATACCATAATGGCCAATCCACATCTGCAGTAGATAGGTAGGGCAATTTCGTAAAGCACTGTAGGATGACATAGATACAGTACTGAGTTTCTTGTTATACGTATACTCGAACGAGGTAGAAAAAACTAAAGTAAGCGTAAGCAGAACTAAAATTTTTATACCAATCGACATCGGGAAAAACGAATATTCATACGTTTAGTTGTGAGCCGCAATGGCTCGTTGGCTTTTACTGTCTGTATCAATCAATGTAAACAATCAACATGCTAAGCCCTATACATCCGTAACTCGAACAAGAACATTGAAAGACCGAAACAATTTACTGTTCAGTTCAAACAAATTCCATCTAAAGCTACACCGAACGGCAGTATTAAACATACACTCGAAACATTTATTTAATCTAAGCAGGTTGCGTTTGCTAAAACTGTGTATTTACTTGACACGGTTCATACTCGGTGTATAGATAGTTTAGATTAGTAAAAATTTCTGTTTCATCTGAAAAGGAGATTTATTCCCTGAGAATAAAGGCGCACTCGAATCATCAAGTCGACGTAAAAAAACTGAGTGAAATGTGTTTTTGAGGAGCGTTCAAATCATGTTAGGAACCAAGCTTCTTCTCTGAACTAATCTAAAATAAAACAATTTTTTGAATAAAGCAATTTAAATATCGTCCAAGTTGTGGCCATTCGTTGCGTCGACTATACAGAGCCCCTTATATTTCACAGAGTCGACATTTGCGATTCAAATAACAGGGTGACACTACGGGCGATGCTAGGTATTGGAAAGTGCCGTGGTTTTCTAATACGCCACGATGTACCGTTAGCTGGCTAAAAGGGTTAGCCGTCAGTATATCGCACAACCTGTCAAACTGGCTAGTTATTAACCAAATTACTGTTATAAAGGAGATAGCTTGTCTTAACGCATCCACAAGGAGCGTTCTTTGTTTTATGAAGATCCGCCACGGTTACCACTAAACAAGTTCCTTTAGCGTTAAACATTAGGTTGCATGACAGGAGTGAGAGGGAGAAGACAATGATATTGTAGCGATGATTTATCCAACTTGCAAACACGGATCATCAGCACGGATATATTTTCTCTAAAATCAAAAAAGTGCACAACAGCTGTCCTGCATTTGATCAGTTACACTGACAAGCAAGCATTAAACCAAAATTTTTGAACTTCTTAAAAATCAAAGTTTTGGCAGGAAGAAAAAGGGGGATTGTTTGAGGGTGGATTGCTCAAGCACAGGTAGTTGAAAACTTCCTTTTTTTTTTTTTTACTAAAAGCGCCATTTATTCCTTCTCAGTCCGACCTTCAGGACACATACAAATTCAACCCAATCTACCAGGTGACTTTTATAAATATTTATTAAAGAAGTTCAGCGAAGATCTATTAAATGACAAACCAATGAGTTTCAGTCTACATATTTTAAGTTCTTGTTTTCTGAATCCGGATAGGTTTTTGGCATGGTTGCATATTAGGTCGTGGTCTTATGGACGCTTAAGGAACATCAGATGCCAACCCAGAAAAATTACCGCCAGAAAGACCATCTGATTGCAAAAAAGATTGTACTCCCTCGCAGGTCGTCCCCTTGCCCGTCATGCTTGCTTTTACTGTTCGCGAGTTAGTCAAGTCGATTCAGTTTACTGACTTAACTGCAAGAGTATCCGATGGCGCATCTGCATCTTAACAGCCAATTCTGCCGTGGGGCATAGCCGGCACGGGACCCACGCGCAATATGTCATCTGACAAAAACTTGTATAGTTTGTCTTCTACCTGATATTAATTACCACATAGCGCACATGGGTATAGCTGTTTCCGTACTTCATCAAAAAACTTGCTGATTGTTACTTATATGTGGGTTATCTCGACGCTAAATGCAAGCGCGTTTTATGTCAGCCAACCATTCTACAGCGAGACTTTGTCGCTTTGTGCACGGATACAGCTGACTCTACTGCGTTTCCCTGCTCTTCGTCCCGTAACCGCTGTGTTCCAGTTTCGACTACATCTTTCAGTGTTTTACAGTAATATTTAATCTGTGCCATAATAATTCTTTCTCAATTTCTGTCATGCAGCGGTATGCTAGGATAACCCTCGTAGGGTTACGAACTACTACTTCCGAAAATTGCCTATAACAATTGCTGTTGTCAACAGAGTGTTCCAGGTCGAGCAGGCAAAGAACCAACGTGAGGGTGAGAACGGCTAGGCGGCTGGGTGAGTGATATCGAACGAGGGAAAGGAGATCTCGGAACGGTGGCGCCGGCTTTAGTTCGGCGACTGTAGTATCAGTCGGCGCCAGCGGTGCTTGTTGTGGTTGTGGCGTTGCTGAAATTGAGTGAGAGTACGGTGAGTTTACGGTGGAGGCTGGACGACGGTCAGCGATGGTTTATCGTGGGGATACGTGTGGTGAATTGTAACCGCATCTATTCTAGCTGCCTGCCATCGAGCTGTTATGATTGCTTTCTGGGAGCCTCTATGGCAAAGTCACTGGTCGCTAGTGGCAGCATCAATAAATCGCTAGTGTAAGAATATAAAAGCGGGCTTTTTTCCCTCAGTGACAATTGTACCTTGTGTGAAAAGAGTTCTTGGTTCTTCGTAATATAAAGCAGTCGTCAACTGCAGAGGATAACTGTTCTCGTAGAAGACGTTCACTAACCTAACCGGTTGCGACTCTCGGTTATCGGTGGAAAAATTCGAGCAAATAAAAAACAAAAGGGGTCGTCTTCACTCGTGAAGCCCTTTTCTTACTCTGTATCCATTGTATGACTCCTTTAGCTAATCTGATTCTGTCAACTCCGCGGTACAGTTGCTTTTATTTGATTAGTACGAGCACTGATAGATTATGCTTTTCGAAACGATACCATAGAATTTCCCTACAAAATATTAGCTGATCCTGAGCTCGGGTCGTCAACTGGTATTATCATTACTATTGCATTTGTGAAATTAGCTTTCTAGCAGTCTGTGTACTTGTGACGATTTGTGAGAACAGTATTAAAGGTGTATTAAAGGTCTACAATATTGTTTTATCAAAAATCTAAGGACAGCAAAACAAGAGAAGATGCAATCAAATAAGACCATCCAAGCTACGGAGACTCTTCTTATCAACACGGGAAACATCATCAAATGCAAGCAGCTTACGAAGCAGCTTTTTGATACACTGGCTGATGAGGTGCGTGACCTATGATCAATTTCGTCAATTTATTTACTGTCATTTTTATTGCTATAGTTAGTTAATCGTATTATATTCGTAATCCGTAATCGGTAAAACGTGACTTCGTTTCCTCATACATTACTAAATTAGACGCGATGCGTATCGTACGTAACGAGAAAGTTAAATTTATTAATCAATATCCCTATGCAATAAGTGAAAAAATGAGGAGGTTTGCAAAATTTTTTACTTCAGTCTTAGAAGTGTATGATTACGTTTTCCCGCCTATATGCAGATATATTCCTTGTGTCGATCTAAATAGGTTAACTATGTTGTTTTAGGTTAAAACAGGCGAGAATTTTCAATCGTTAAGCTAATATCTAACTTGTCATTAGCGAGAGATTACGATAACTCCTTAATAATTATTGCCGGAGCAATTTATGCGGATATATTAAGTTAAAACAGGTCTTTTTTTCTGCTTTATATATATATTTTTTTTTAATGCTATATAGTATTATATTATTGTGTGAAAATACGTTCAGTACGGAAATTAGATTTTAAATCGGTAGAATGGATAGATTACGCCGTATTCCTGTCTAGATGCTCACAATCAAATAACTCACTAACCTAAATATTGTGCTTTTCTGTGTTTTGCCAAGTTTTCCTCGGCTAATAGCTTGATTCTTCTACAAGTTCAAAACGAATTGTTTCCTAAAAGAGCTTAATAATTACACAACATGATTCTCCAACTCGCAGTGCTCATCATGTTCCACACCAATACGTGCCCCAATTCACCTATAATTTGCCAAAGTCAAACATGAATGTTTTTAGTTTTTCGATCGCCAAGAATGTCACAGGTTAACAAAAAAAAAGTTAAGATAATTAAAATAACACGACATATATTTTGTATATATATCTGTGTCATATCATCAGATCATACTATATAAATCAGATAAGACACTAGAGCACAGTTGTCGAATTGGGTCGTAGTAGAGACGTGATTTTACTAACTTGATCAACCTTTTTGTGTATAATCGTTATGAGTCACTAAAATAATTCTGCGGTATTTTATATATTGTACCTAGTTATGGGTCTGCTTGAGGATGCCTCGCACGCTAAAATACATTGGCCAATACCGGTCTGGCTAGTATTGATTTGTAAAGCAAATTCACCGGTTCAAATTCAAAGGTTTCATCATTAATAGAGTCAGCTATCATTACATTGACCGTATAGGAGAGGCACACGATCCGGCTTAAATGTGTGTGTGTCTGACTAATGAAGATCAATCCGTATTCAGGCAAACTTCAAATATTCGGCCGAGCGGCTAGTCGTCAACCGTATACGCTTCTCAACCACCTAAGATCTAAGAGACATCCGATAGATTTTAAGTTCAATATCATTTGTTAGGGAAGGTAATGAAAACCCTACACGATCAACAGTAGCATTTTTGAGGTGCTGTTGCTCGCAAATGAAATATGAATTAGTTGAAACATACACTGAAATTCTTAAAAGTATCAAAACTTATTACCAGCATATTTTATTCAGAACGTTCTCTGTGTGGCTGCTGAGTGTGCTTTAAAATTCATGAAAATCAAGAGTGTTTCTTACTCTATTATAAACAATCAGCTAAAAAAATGAGAATTTGCGAACGGTCTAAAGTTACGTCTCTTCAAGAAGTATTCTACAGGACCATGTGGATAATTTTACGTTCCTAAGTAGGAGACTCTGCTGTCTAACTTTTTTTGAAAATGACGAACATTTAGTTAAAAAAGATCACCTCTTGTGGACATGTGTACAAATAAATATAACGACTTCGAAAAATTTAGTACGAACGCTTAAGTGTAGCTGCATATATATTCGACCTATTGTGTATTTTAGCGTCGTTTTCTGCGACTCCTTTTTTAATCTGAACTTTTAGATGGTGGAGAGTATCCGACACTGTCTAGCATCTCTAGCGGAAAGTTCTGTCAACCAAAGCCCAGCGAAATCGGTACGTCAGTAATTATTTTACTCAATTTTCGATAATCTATACCTCGTGTTACGCGCAGACTATCTTATCTCATCGGTTTTTTTTCTATATCTGTTTGGGTGCTATTATATATTGCTATTTCTGGACTCAGCGCATTATAGGCTCCGCAACGGGGTAATTCCTAATTATTTACAGACTAACTACCGCAAAGGTAATCAACAGTCTCGAGACAGGTAATTTATGCTTAAGTTTTAGCTAGGCCCATGAAGTTTGTTTTAAAAGAATATTGCTGTAGATGCGATTAAACCAAGTTGAAGGAGAGAGTTATAATGATTATTGTCTAGATTTCATGCTTGTTGGCGTGTAATACGGGACGTTATCGTCTGCTATAGGGTAATATTATTCGCAGTTGTGACGGCGTTAACGTTCGTACATGTTTAGGAATTGGTTATTGCAGCACTAGACTATTACAGTTTAAAATTATGTTATGTCGATAAGCAGCCAATTTAGCGGTTAGCTATAAACGATCTGAGCTATAATGTACAAGAAGCCATTTTCATTATTTCTGAAAAACAACGGGCTTGAAATAATGTGCAACTACTTGAATAACTCAGGGCGTAAAGGTTATTCCGTGAAAGCCTACGAACGCAAATTAATAGCATTCTTTAAATGCATGCATCACGCCGATTTTGTGGGTTACATGGTCTACGTATTTATCTTGTAAAACTGTTTAAAAATGTGTATATTGTGTCAATACGGTAAACATTATAGTGTCAAATAATCAATGGAAATGATATCATCTTTATGTGGATGTTTCCTTGTGACATTTCTATCTGTGAATGATTCAGCCAGTCTAAGTGCGGACTTGGTCATCTGCCGATCAAGGGCGCCCCAGCCCACTAAAAAAAAGCGCAATAATTGTATGAGCATGAAAACACACGTTAGCATTGGCGGTAACTGGCTTCGTGTGCGGAAAGAACGTTTGACCTCTGCCGCTTTATCATTTCATGGTTCTCTTACAAGGATAGGTTGAAGATTAGGGAAGATATTAATAAGAGAAGCTTTAAAGCCTACTTCCTTTCCAGTGCGTGACGCCAATGATGGGCAAAAAGCATCTTTGGGCTGCCAGCGTCTTGCATTGGTGCACGTATTTAGTCGAAATGTTGCAGTTACCAGGTATCTATTTGGAGCTACTCTGCGTCGTTAGCGTTGTTGTTGCGATGTTGGCGAGCTCGTTTGTTGGAACCTGGTAGCTTCAAATGGAAAGACTCGCAGTATGGGTATTTTTAGACAGTAACCTCCTGGTACCATATCTTGTTTTGGTAGATACCTCGTGGTTAGCTGGACTAGTTAATTTCAAGGTATCCATTTCAAGTAAAACCACAAATTGAATCAGACATATTTCAATGCACGAGATATCGTTTCAGCAAAACAGAACAGCAAGAACCGTGAATTGCATTTTTCATCTACAAAATAATATGCCGAAAAAAGGTCCCTCGAAAAAATGCACAGGTGTGTGTGTGTGTATGCTTTTATGAGCTTAGAAAACAGATCGTCTTGGTCGCCTTGACATTAGTTAATTGTGACGTATGTAAACAATGGAAAATATGTAAAGTATACATATTTTCGATTCTTTCAACTACCTTTCCAAATTCTTGACTTCTGTTATACTAGCATCATTAGAACCATCATCATAATTATGATCAGCACAGGAATGATCTGCTTTCTACCGCCAGCCTAACTGATGAGAATTTGTCCAATGAAATTTGTTTAGGCCTAGCAGCGGCGTCTGATGTAGGCCGCTGTTTTCCACAAATCAGCAGACTGGGACGGACTTCCGCTGCCTTTTCTCATTATACTTGGTACATGTCGTTTGCGTGCATATAGATTTTCATTACAGTTTATCCGTTTGGTATCAGTCTGTGCCCTTTCATAACTTGAATCTCGAATGCTTTGTTGCCGTTTGATGATGTCGCTGCGACATTATCACCATGATTATTGCCTTTGCCGGATCGTCTGTGATCTCTTTTGCTGTGAAAAAATGATGTGTACCTTAGGTAATAGCTACTTACAAGATGAGTAATACAGATTGCACTTTTATACGACCTGGATACGTACTGTCTATACATTGTATGTGTAAGCCAGGCAATGGAACGTTGCTTGATTATCAGATGCCTCTTCATTGGTCCTAGATAGACTTGTGTAGTACATTGTTGCTGATTTATTTGCCCACGCTGCTCGAAAATCTGATAAGGTCTAAAAATTACTCGACATTACTAACGTAGAAGCGTATCACCTTTTCTCCGCTGCTTTGTTTTTATGAAGTAACCATTGCCCCTCATAAACGAATCGACTGGATGAGCATTTTAGGCTTTTTTTTGTGTCTTTCGTACGCGTATATCGGCGACGCCGTGATATTTAAGCTGCGTAATAAAAGTGGCTAGCGTCTTGTCGTGCCGACTAGATTACGATTTTAATTTCGAGTTATATACGAATGAGGGAAATGGTCAAAAATATTCTTGTCAGACACGCATTTATCTGAGTGTACTCTTCGAAGAAACAACACATTTGTTAGACACACAGCGTTTCAAGAGATGGTTTATTATCGTCTCATTGTAGTTGATTGCGCGGGTTTGTATCTTTGCACCTGTTATATTGGGTTGTCGGAAAGATATTGTTTTTCTAATTGACTGGTTTATTTCTCAGATAATATGATTTGAATATTTTACCCGCAATTCTTTCTGTATGTAATTTTTTAGATTGTTGAAATGTCCCTGTTCAGACTTTAAACAGGGCGCCGTGAGGATAAGGGAAATGTTTACATAGATTTGTTATATTGTTCATTTTATGGTAAATACACAAATGCTGCCCAGGCCTATAAAAAGTTGTCCTCTTTATGACGAAAATGTGTTTTCATCATGATAAACGATGGTTATATCACTTTCGTCCCGGAAATTTCGATGCGAAAGATGCTCCTCGCAGTGGTCGATCAAATTCGAAAGAGGGTGATGGAATTATTGCGAGAACTGCGCAAGGCTGGCACGCGAGTAGCCGTGATATTACCAAGTAAGCAAACATCGACCATTTGAGTAATTTCAAACCATTTAAATAAATTGGCTGTACGTTCGGGTGCCACACGAAGATAAGTTTATGTCATTTTGCTACTTTTATCATAAAAACAAAAATGTGCGTACTCGACCATATTTTTATCTGCGAAACTCTACAAAAATAAAACTGAATCGACTTATTTCTAAAACGGTCGACCGCAGATGATGAAAACTGAATCAGATACGAAAATAA